>NC_056734.1:370051879-370054379 GCF_019279795.1 Protopterus annectens | reverse complement strand
AGTACGTGCAGTGTATGCCATCGTTCTCTTTGAGTCCTCCAGGAAGAAAAACAAATTAATCTCAAGGATTAATGAAGCCTTCTTCGAGGAGGCTTTTTATCTTCCTCTCCGTCTCCTTCCTACCAAGGAAGCGCCGGCTCAAACCCAGTCGGTCGGAGACCGGCCGCTAAAAACCGGCGAACCCCTCCGCCGGCTCCACGGACCCGAACTGAGTGGTGATTTCTCATTCTGCCTCCAGCCTAAAACCCTCTGGTTTCGAGGCCGGGGTCTGGAGACATCGGCCAGTCACCTCATCGGCTCCACTGATATTGGAGAACTGATAGGGGTTATCGTGAGACTCTTCCCCACCGGGCGAGTCCTTGCTCGGCCTGAGGGAAAAATCCGCAAGAAACCTTCTTTCGAGCGATAATTGTTTACGTGGTTGAGCCAGTCCCAGGCCTTGAGCCGATACGTCAGTTCGGGCCCAATCAGTATCCTCGAGATCATCAGATATACAATTCGAGACATCGACAGGAGTGCTGCCGACTCTTCCAGTCTCGGTGTTCCAAAAGATAGTTTGGCTCCAGCCCATTTGGCTTGAGCCCGATGGTCCCCTCCCTACTGTGTTTCACTCCTCAGCGCAGCAGCTGGTGGAAGCTGGTGCTGGTGACCAGTGGAGTGTGGGCGGGCCCGACCCTTGCTCCAGCAGCACTCCGGCTCTTGGGTCAGTTCCAGTGCCTGGACTTCTTCCTTCGGCCCTGGGAGGCTTGAGTTGATGCTTTCGGTCCGTCTCCTCTTGGTCTCACGTCAGCCAGTGCCGTCCTCGTGACCCAGGAGGACCCTCCCAGGATTCTGGTGGTCCCGCCTTCCAGGGCTATGCTAGCCAAGTCTTCGCCAGCCTACCTCCACGATTTCCCCAACTCCTTCTACATTTTGGAGACTGGGTGGCTTGATCCACCTGTCCTTAGACAAGCGGAGCCTGGGCCTCAAATTTACCCTTCAAGGTTTCTCCCCTCTGGAGGTCACTTCCTGCAGCCTCTTCGGGAAGAACCTCCCAGGAAAACGTGCAAGAAGCCACGTTGGCTCCTGATAGTCTCTGACATCAGCACACTGATCTCGATGATGAAGGGTCCCCAGGCGTCCTCGGATGATGTCTCCTTGCAGACATCTGAAGCCCCCCCCTAAAAAACAATGGGCGGCTGGCGGTCCAAACCTCCCTCTGCTGATGAGCCCGGTGTTCCTGAAAGGCGCCAGAACTCAGCCCTCCGCCTCCTGTGTGTCTCCGCCCTTGACAGGCTCTTGGATTTGATCCTTAGCCGAGCCGGCCACCAGACTCTGTATGGAACCGATTTTCGCTCGTCCGAACAAATTTCTCTTAAGCGCCCCGGATAGAGTTCCTTACTAAAGGTGTGGCTGTAGATACTATGGTGGCGGCATCTGCAGCAGATGTATGACTACGTCCATCTCCGGGCAGAGTCTGGAGCATGGATCCGATGCGGAAAGTGCACCCATAGTTCAGCGGCGCACACAGGTCATGAACCTGGCCTTTTCAGTTTCAGAGGATCTGATTAAAGAATCATTTCCTCTTGGGTAACCTGCCTGAGGAGCTACACACAGCCCAGGCGGTTGGCTCTCAGTTGGCTACGATATCCTCCATTTCAAACGCTTCGTCCATGAGGCTCATTTACGTGTCTGTTGGAGAAGGAGGCGAAGTGAAGCGGTACAGGCATTGCTCTAAGGTGACAAGCCTGGCTCATGTCATTCGGAGGCCTTTAAGTCTTCATTTGCCGGCGCCCCTTTGATGGGTCCTCCTGTTTGGACCCAATTAAAAGGCCACCCACGCTGTGAACAGGAAGGTAAGACTCTGACTGCACCGTGAGAACCCCACGATTTTCCGCTCCTGGCCTTATCCCAGGGCTAAGGAGAAAATGTAGTTCATCCTCAGAAGCCACCCTCTCTCAGCAGGAAGGTTCCCCTCAGAGAGAGCAGAGGTGTCCGGGAAAACGCCATCCCAGGGCGGCAGGCCCTCGCAACCAATGAGCCGAGAGTCCTTCGTGGCTCTTGCTTTCATAATCCTGAGATTGCCCAGCTGTGCTGCCGAGGCCAATCGGTCATTCTCAACACCTGAAAGCCTGGGAAGGATCACTCAGGACCGTCGGTGCCGGATTATCGCCGGAGGTTACTCCCATCCCATTCTCTCACCCCCCTTCCAGCTCAAAAAAATCCCGGACCCATAGCAGTCAGCAGGGGCCGCAGCCTCAAGTTTCAGCTGCTGCAAAAGTCATCAGCGGTCTGCAGACCAGATCGGATTGAAGGACTTACTCAAATTATGCTTTTGGTGCCGCAAAAAAAAGACCGAGATTTGAGGCCCATTTTGGACCTCAGCATCCCTCAGCGTTCGATCAGAAAGTCCAAATTCGAATGGTCACTCTACAAACCATTCTCCATTGCTGGAAGGTGTTTGATTATTACTCATAGATCTCAGGCCAGCGTATTATCACTTATCGCCATTGCATGGCGT
>NC_056734.1:370036879-370041879 GCF_019279795.1 Protopterus annectens | reverse complement strand
TCAGAACCTCTATGTGCAAAAACTGCGTCTCCAATCTAAGTAGTTCAGATGTAAATAAACAGTCATCTGAACAGAGGCTTGCGTGAAGTATGCGAAATCCTGAGTGCTGACCCTTGACAATGTTGTCAAAGGTCCTCGGGTAGTGCATGCTACCTGTAGAAAGAAATGAAGCTCTGTAGCAGGTTTCCTGAATACTTTGGTGTGTCAAAAGATCCATTGTCCCTTTATATACAGTGACATCAAATAGTTGATGGAATCTGTGGAATGCTCCATTGTAAACTTCTCCAAAAGCCCTCCAATCCATTCGCTATTCAAAATGACTCAGGCATCGGCTGTCACAAAGAGGCGCCAAAGGAGAAAGAGGTCATGGCCCACAAAACGCCTACAAAGCAAAAGACTATGCACATGTCAACATGACCTCTCTCTCCTGCAGCTACCATGACTAGGTTAGCATAAGAATTGGCACAGCTGGTGCCCATGGCTACTCCAGTGGTCTGTCTGTAATAACTGTCCAAGACGACAAAATAATTGTTCTCCAGGACTGTCTCAAGCAGCAAACTCAGAAAGTCAGCCTCAGTAGCTGTAAGAGTTTCACACATTAACTTCCTAACCAAGTCAATTCCTATGATATTAGATGCACGTAAATAATGATGTTACATCCATAGTAACGAACTGTACACCATCTAAACTTTCCATAGCTTGAACACATTGATACAAATCACTTAAGTATTGACTGGTGTCTCTAAGGACATAAGTAAACCATGCTAGAACCTGTTTGAGCTTACAATCCAAGTACACAGAAAGGGGTTCTGTAAGCCACCCCTCTACAGCAACAATGGGCCTAAGAGGGGGTAAGGTACAATTTTTATGAATCTTTGGGAGTCCATTAATGGAGGGGACTACAGGAAACTGCACAACAAAATAATCAAAGAGATCATTAGTCAACAATCCTAGAGATCAACATTCAGACAACATATTATAGATATTCAGTTGACAACTTTCAACAGCCTTTTGAGTCACAACTTCATATGCATCAGTCATTAACTTATCAAGGATGGAGCTCAGATAGAAGCTCCGATTCATAACAACTGTCGAGCCGCCCTTGTCGGCAGGCCGTAAAATAATTCTGTCATTTGCCTTTAAGTCTGAAAGTGCTGTAAACTCAGCATTAGTCAAATTATCACGCAAATCAAAAAAGGTAGAGGTGGAAGTACTGTATAAGTCTCTTTCAACCACATTAAGAAGGAGTTCTAAATCAGGTGCTAAACGTGGATTTAATAAACTTTTCTTTTTAAAAAATCTTTGCTCACCTCCAATATTTGGGTCCTGAAAAAGTAATTTTAAGTTGACACTCTAAGAAACATCTCTAATAACCAGGATGTTATCTTCAACATCATACTCGCTTACTGGGAAATAATGAAAGTTAGTCCTTTGGCAAATGGCAAATCAAGATTCCTTCCGCTCCGTGTACATGGTCCCAAAGATATTCCATATCAACGTTCTGCCCCATCGTTGCTTGTAATGCGAGTGATTTGTAGAGGACTCATACTGGCTTTCCATTTGCGCTTTTCTGACCTCAACACCATGGGCTCCATTGACCTTTCCTGCCTATCAAAATCGGAAGGAGCGCTTTGGAAAAACCCTGTTGCTCATCAGTGCGAGAAGGTTCTCTCAAATGTATCTTTGCGCCTGGCGCTCACTGTGCTGGTGCGAACAGCTTCCGTGTTCCCTCTTCCAGTGGCATGGAACTAGATGCTACGTCGCTGGGGTGAAGTGCAGCAAGGCAACCAACTTGGAGGTTATTACTTCCTCATCTGGGTTTTATCGGAGGCAGAAGCAACTGTCCCATTCCTGGTGCCTTGCCTGGTTAGTTGATGTTTGGAGTAGACTGTCTGAATCGGTGGAATGTTTATGTACAGACCGCCAGTCTAAAATCAGAGACCGTAGATTCTGCGGGAGTGATCCGCGTGGGTTGGACAGGGAAGTTGGGTAAATGGAGCTAATCTGTTCACAGGCGTGCTAGAAATCTATATTTATTAGGCCCAGTTACGCACATTTGTTGTTGTGCGCACAAATCTCTCTTATCTCTGGAGGTTTCTTCTTCCTGTAAATTCAAATTGTTGCCATACCCAATAATCCTGTCCATCATCGCTCATGCAAAGAAAATGTCAAGAGAGTCTGTGCCTAAGAGCTATAAGTCGTTATGCTGTTAAACATCAAATCCAAGAGAAGATCATCCTCCTTGGTCCGTAAAAAAGACTCTATAAGAAGTTCCATATATGCTGTGTGCTAGTGAGTAGAGTTGATTTTCTGCCGCTTCGAATCAGTAAATCCGGGCTGAAAAGTTTACCCACCAAGTTGGCATATTGGTATGGGCTCTTAGAGCCTGGGGACGCTTCTACTGATTGGATATTAGGCTTTCAAGATGGTACCGCTGGCTTTGCAACCTTTTTAAATCTAAAGAGATTGTTCTCCATATCGCTTTATTGTCTTCTGATATGGATTCAGAGACATTCATTAGCACTGAAGTTGTGGATGCAGACACTGAAATTTTGGCAGGGCAGCTGAAAAGAGATATGGAGAACAACTTTAGATTTAAAGGTTGAAAGCCAGCGTACCATACTTTAGCTAGTATCCAATGTAAAGTATCCTAGAGGCTTATATCGAATAGGCTTAACTGCAGGGAACCAAGCCGGATGATTCGCTAGAAATCAACCTACAAGCCAGCACAGCATATATTAACTTCTTATAGATTTTTTTTAGACCGTAAGGAGGATGACCTTCTTGACTATATACAAGCTTAACAACAGCAAATATGTTTATAGGCCTCTTAGGAAAAGTATACAGACTTCATGAGACATTTTTTCTTTTGCATGAGCGATGACAGGATTAACAGGTAGGCAACAATTAATTTTATGAAGAAGAAGAAGAAACTGAGATAGAGAGAGATTTTGCTAACAACGGTTCGTGGTCACAAGAATGCGCAGACGCACAGCCAGTGCGCTAGATTAGCTACATTGCCTGTCCAACCCATCGATCATTCCCGCAGAATCTACGGGGCATTTTGTGATCATGGTTCTGTAAGAGGCATAAAGCATTCCACTGGTCAGAAGTCTATCAAAACATCATAATCCAACCAGGCAAGGCACCAGCAATGGGACAGCTGTTTCTGCCCTCCATAAAACCAGAGGATAGTCTCCCCCCGCGTTGGTTATTTTGTCTATATTTCACTCATAGCCGGTCCACAGTCGGCGCATTCGAAGAGGAACACGTGGGAAGCGTTCGTATCACAGCATAGTAGTTGATCTAAGATACATTTGAGAACCTTCACTGATGAAGCAACAGGTTTTTCCAAACGCCCTTCCGACATCTGATAAGTATAGGAAGAGGTCAATAGAACTGAGTCACATGGTGGAGTCAAGTTTACAGTTGTATGGATCCTGTACAATCTCCGAGAGACAGCTACAACGAGCAAAGCAGAATCAGTTCAGCAGGAATATTTCGGGACCATGTACTACGGAAGCGACACCCGGTACTTGCCAAAGAAGGACTCCAATCTCTTTCATTCATAGTAAGCGGGTGATAGCAGTGATAAATATCCTGGCTTATATGATGCTCTCTCTAGAGCAGTTAACTTAAAATTACTTTTCAGACCTAGGTAAATATTGAGCAAAGATTTTGTACAGTGTTTACTAAATCCACGCTAGCACCTGATTAGAACTTTTTTTCTGCCGCGGTGTTGAGCATATTCTATACAGCAATTTCCACTACCTTTTGATTTAAGTGATAATTGGATCACTAATGCTGAGTTTACACTTTCAGACTTAAAGCAAATGAGACAGAATTATTATTATACGCGGCCCGCCGGCTACAAGGCTACGTGCTCACAGTTGTTGGCTATATGAATGAGTCATCTGAGCTCCATGCTTGATTGTTATAATGACTGATGCATATAGTTGTGACTCAAAAGGCCGTTGAAAGTTGTCAATTGAATATCTATAACAGGTTGTCTAGCTGCAGATCTCTAGGATTGCTGCTGATCAATGATTCAGGATATTTTGTTGTGTAGCTCTGCAGTCCTCCACAATGGACTCCCAGATTTCTCCATATAAAATGGTACGCACTTTTCAGAAGGCCCATTGTTAGAGGCAGGCTTACAGAACCCTTCTTTCTGCAATTTACCAGTAAGCTCAAACAGGTTCTAGCACGTTTACTTATGTCCTTAGAGGCACAACTATACACACTCCTAAAGCGATTTGTATCAATGTGTTCAAGCTATGGAAAGTTTAGATGGTGTACAGTTCAGCATTTATGATGTGTAATATCATTATTTACGCATCCCTAATATAGGTAGAAGACTGAAGTAATGTGTAGAAACTCTGCTGAGGTTGACTTCTCTGAGTTTGCTGCTTGAGTATAGTCCGCAAGAACAATTATTTGTCTTCTTGACAGTTATTATAAGACAGACCACTGGAGTAGCCATGGGCAAATTGAAGCTGCAAAACAATTCTTATGCTAACCTAATATGGTAGCCCAGGAGAGAGGCAAGCTGACATGCACCAACATCGCCTTTACAGATCGCGATGACTTTCTTCTTGGCATGGCACAGCCATTGATGCCTCGAAATATTGAATATGTGAATGGATTGGAGGCTTTTTAAAGTTTACACGGATATCTGTTAAGATCCATCGAACTGATGATGTCACTAGAGATATAGGACAATGGATCTTTTTACACACCAAAGTATATTCACAGGAAACTCTGCTACAGAGCCTACATTTCTTTTCTACAGTATGCACCACCCTATGACCTGACATTGTCAGTCAAGCACTCCAGATGGTACCACGAAGTCCAGAGACTGTTTATTTACATTCGACAACCACTTAAAATTGAGACACAGATTTTTGCATAGTATAGAGACAACAATATAGATTCTATTTATAGTAATGTATTGAACTTAGGCCATACAAAGGACTGAGTTTTCATAATCATATGTGGGT
>NC_056734.1:369923268-370036379 GCF_019279795.1 Protopterus annectens | reverse complement strand
AGACAAGGAACCCTAAAAGGGGTATGTAGAGAAGAGGAATGAAGGTCAGTAGGACTAAGACAGAATATGTGTGTGAATGAGAGGGAGGATAGAGGAATGGTGAGGATGCAAGGAGTAGAGGTGGCGAAAATGGATGAGTTTAAATCAATAGTTCAGAGAAATGGTGAGTGTGGAAGAGAGGTGAATAAGAAAGTAAAGGCAGGATGGAGTGGGTGGAGAAGAGTGTCAGGAGTGATTTGTGACAGAAGAGTACCAATAAGAGTGAAAGGGAAGGCCTACAAGAGGGTAGTGAGACCAGCTATTTTATATGGATTGGAGACTGTGGCATTGACACAAAGGCAGGAGTTTGAGCTGGATGTGGTAGAGTTAAAGATGTTAAGATTTGCAATGGGTGTGACGAGGGTGGACAGGATTAGGAATAAGTACATTAGAGGGTCAAGCCCAGGTTGGAAGGTTTGGAGATCAAGCCGGAGAGGCAAGATTATGTTGGTTCTGACATGTGCTGAGGAGGGATGCTGAGTATATTGGGAAAAAGATGCTAAGGGTGAAGCTACCAGGTAACAGGAAGAGGAAGACCTAAGATAAGGTTTATGGTGAGAGAGGACATGCAGGTGGTTAGTGTGACAGATCAAGATGCAGAGGACAGGAAGAAATGGAAACAGATGATCCGCTGTGGCGATCCTTAATGGGAACAGCCGAAAGAAGATGATTCTGTCAGCAGGGTAAAGGTAATTTTTCAGCAGACTTTGGGTCAGGCCTTTCTACTGCTGAACATTTAACAAGCCCCAAAAATAAACCTGAGCTGTAATCTAATCTTGGGCGGCACAGTGGTGCAGTGGTTAACATTGTCACCTCACAGCAAGAGGTTCTCCGGTTCGATTCTCGACTGGGGTGCCTTCTGTGTGGAGTTTGCATGTTCTCCCTGTGTTTGCGTGGGTTTCCTCCGGGTACTCCGGTTTCCTCCCACATTCCAAAGACATGCATCTGGAGCATTTCTCCCCGGGCCTCCGCTGAAAACAGGCTCTATGGAACCTAGTCGGACATTCCCGGTCAACAAATGTTAAAATAAAATAAAAAAATAAAAAAAATAAAAATAAAATAAAATCTGAAAAGGATACAATAATGCAAACAAAAGGAGATATGCAATTCCAATCAAAGTAACTTCTCTCTCTGCAATGCACATCTGAATCTTTTGAACTCTTGTTAGCAATGCACATCTGAATCTTTTGAACTCGTTAGTCAGGATGACAGCCAAAAAATAATCAGGAACAAGGGTCCCAAACTGAGAAAGTAAAAGTGATACTACGGATTTTAAAAGCTGTAAAATTAACAGGACTCAAGTAACATGCATTTTCTCAAAGTAAAATAAGTATGTGACTTTCATGCGTGCAATTACCTGTTGACTGTAAACTAACATTTTTTCTCAAAAACCAAATCACAAAACTTGAAGACTACATAACCAAAGATGCACCTGAAAAATCAGACACTGTTGGGGGTATGGGATACACTATTTGGAAATTCTCTGCAAGTGTTTATGAACTCTCCCCTCATGTTATGGTGGGTACTACACTTTACCTTCTGAAGCACAAAATAAACAGCCTTTAAAAGTAGAATGACATTTTCAGGGAGTTCCCAACACAATCAGAGAGAGAGAGAGAAAAACAAGATAACCTGAAAACATAACAGAATTACTTACTTTGTTGTCTGTTTTTGCATCTTGGCCGTGAAACCTAAGCCAGCAAGAATGATGGAGGCTCTTAAGAGAAAAAAAAAAACACATATGAAGATGAACTAATCTAAACATAAAGCAAAGGCTATACAATAAAATATATAATAAACTAAATACAAAACAAAGGCCACACAACAAAAGTAGAGCGCTGTGTGAAGTGACCATAAATAACGCCACACATTCTTTCCATCTAATTTGAGCTGTGAAGGAACCCACCTTTATGAACTGACAACTGGGTTCTTCATCTCAAACAATCAGAATTTGACACTTACTTCTCAAAATCCACTATCCTCATGGGTTTGTGTACTGATGCAATGATCAAACTACTTAAGTAAGCCTAACCAACAAGGCAATTGGTTCAGCTAATCCACTACAGAGTATGTTTATTGCAAATCAAGAAATAGTGAAGATTCGAAAACTACAAGGACATCAACCAATATGTCTGCATATATTTGCATGACTTGAATACCCAAAACTGACTCAAGGGGCTATCCAAACAGAAAAAGGAGGAAGGCATTTAGGACTCAAAGGGAGCCTCCTTACAGAACAGCAGATAAGAAACTGTAAAGGTCAAATGGATGGAGGCTACGCAATCCATACAGCATATTTAGATGTGGCCAAAACAGTCAACACTATCCCTCATGCTTATATTGTAAATAAGCTCAAAGACCTAAATACTGACCCTTACTTCCTGAGATGTACAGCTAAATGGATGTCTGACAGAACACATGCAGTTAAACTAGCAGGAGTCATCTTTACCTCAGCTGGTCAAGTTTGCTGTTGACTGTAAGTTGGTAATTTTAGCTCACTCGGCTTTCTTACTATGTGCTATAGAAAGTATTATTCCATTCAAATCACAAGTATAAATGGTACTTATGTATTATCGCAACCAGATTTATGACGAGACGGAATTTGTAACATTTGCAAGAAAGCATGTATGTTCACCTGTCAAGGGGTGTGTAAAATGTTTCAGTACTGTAGTGTCAGAAAAGTTTGCACACAGGAAGAGGACTAAAAGCAGAATTCCTCTTGCCTGGTAACATCCCCGGCCGACCTACACACCTGACTGCTGCTTGTCTATCTGTAGTCATTAATGTGACAAGTCATGCAAAGTCACCACGTTCCCAGCCAGACAAGGAGACGGGACCCATGCTTCATTGACAAACTGACCTCCTCCTTTAGAAAGGTCCTTTTGCAGGTATCTGATGAGTTGTTACATACCACTGTTTAAAGTCCAGACTCTCAGATGGCATGTTAATGCAGTTGTGACTCGGAAGTACCGATTTAAAAGTGCGGTTCTGTTGGTGGAGTTTTACAGACATCAGTCCCTGCCTCTTTTCTCTGTAATTGTATTTACTATCTGTGTAACACAGGACTTGAAAAAAACTGTTCTGCCCTTAGAAAGCAGTCAATCCCATTTATTTTAGAAAGTTTTACTATACATACAACCCTGTGCATTGGAAATGGTCATGATCCATAAGCAGAAATGAGACCTTTTTAAAACAGTCTGCCAGTGTGGAGAAGACCATCGCTCCCCGAGCCAGCATTGAGCCGTTAGTCACTGTTCCTTACAGGCACCTTTGCTTTTCGTGAGTAGTGTCCCTGAAAACCACAGTGTGCATTTCCTGAGTCAATTTCCCTTAGCTAACAGGGCTATGAAAAATGCAGGAATTGTAAGGCGGTGTGCCACTGCAGAGTTGTGAAAGAAATGAGGCACGTCATCCAGAAGTACAAACTTTCAACATTCCTGCTCTGCCTGGCTCATTCCCACTGTGACAACTAACTGGCGACTTCTTTACAGACCCCATTTTAGGTTAGGCAACGTGTTTCTGCAGAAAGTAGACAAATTATCGCACTTGATAAATCTGGTGGAGATAAAACTTAAGCACTGTATAAACATAATGGGATGAAATTAAATGTACAAAAGTGAAATACTGTCAAATATGACAAATGTAATATTCCTGGTACCCATATATAGATCCAAATATCTGGTGCAGTGTGAACAACAGAAAACCAAGAAAGTACAGTTTTGTACCTACCATAAATGTAGATGTCTGATAGATATGCAACTGCAGTCATAACATATGGGTTGTCCTGCCTCAGGCAGCCCTCGGTCGGCCGGATTCCAAAGTCTGGGTCCGGCGTCGGCTGGTGTCGCCTCCTCTCCGACGTCAGAACGGCTGGAGTATAAAGGCATCGGCCGACGCCATCTTCTTCAGTGTTTCTTGCCCCAGATGCCAGGTGCCCTCCTAGGAAGGCTAAATTTGGAGAATGGATAAACAATTCCAGACATGCACAACAGTAATAAACAGATACACCATAGGAGGTACCCCCAGCTAATAGGAATAGGGGTAGTGGACCCATAAAGAAGGTTGCAGAGGGGTAGGAGGGTGGGAAAATCCGACTGCAGTTGCATATCTATCGGACATCTACATTTATGGTAGGTACAAAACTGTACTATGTCCTTCAAGAATGCAACTGCAGTCATAACATATGGGTTGAATACCATAGCCAATCTGGGGGTGGATGGAACTAAGTGATGGTGTAGCTAAAATGCCCTGCAGGACTGCCGAAGCAAAGCCTGCTCGGGATCTGGAGTATAAAGGCAGGTTGTAGTGCTTGGTAAATGTATGCACGGAGCTCCATGTAGCAGCCTCTAGAATGTCCTTTGTAGCCACTCCTCTTAGGAAAGCTGTGGATGTGGCTATAGCTCTGGTGGAGTGTGGCCTAACATTGGCTGGCACACCTTTTCCATGAAACGAATAGCGGAATCTGATGCAGTGTCCAATCCATTTGGAAATTGTTTGTTTGGAGATTGCTTTTCCTTGTACTCCAGCAGCATAGGCTACAAACAGTTGGTCAGACTTTCTGGTGGCCTTAGTTCTGTCCAAGTAGTAGCGTAGTTGTCTGTGTATGTCCAAAGTATGCAGCAGTGCTTCCCCCCTGTTTTGAGGATTGGGGAAGAAAGTAGGCAGGTGAATGGCTTAATTTAGAGACACCCTGGAAATTACCTTTGGCATGAATGTAGGATTGGTTCTTACAGAGACTCTGTCCTGATGAAAAATGAGAAAAGGAGGTACTGCCATGAGTGCCTGTATCTCCGAGACTCTTCTTGCTGATGTGATAGCCAATAGGAAAACCGTTTTCCATGAGAGAAATTGCATTTCTGAAGTTGCTGCTGGTTCAAAGGGAGGAAGAGTTAATTTTTCCAAGACGAAATTGAGGTCCCATGCAGGTACTGGCGGTTTCCTGGGGGGGTTTGATATTCTTTATCCCTCTCAGGAACTGTCTTAGCAAAGGATGTGAAAACACAGGTGGATCACAATTGTTTTTTGCTGCGATTGCTGAGGCATGAATCTTTATGGAAGAATATGAGAGACCAGTATGAAACATTTCTGCCAAGTATTCCAATATCTGAGGAATACTCAAGACTGTTGTATCCTGACCCTTGTTAGCATTCCAGATGATGAATCTCTTCCACTTGGCTGAATAGGTTTTTCTGGTGGAAGGTCTGCGTGCTTCCAGTAAGATCTCTTGAACTTGTTTGGAAAGAGAGATATCGGAAGGAGTTGTGGTAACCTCCAGGCTGTCAGATCCAATGTTTTCAGGTTTTGATGAACAGTCCTGTAATTGTGCTGTGTTAGAAGCAGAGGCCATAGGGGCAGAGGCCACGGCTTTGTCCGAGTTATGCTCAACAGCAATGGGTACCAGTGCTGCCTTGGCCAGTCTGGAGCTATCAAAATGCCTGTTGGTTGTTCTGCTTTGATCTTCAGTATCACCTTGGTCAGCAGTGGTAGAGGAGGGAATGCATAAATTGTTAGGGAATTCCAGCTGAAGGAGAGCGCATCCGTTTTCCAGGCTAGAGGATGGTGGGTCCTTGTACAGAACTTTTCCAGGTGATGATTCATGTGAGAGGCAAAGAGATCTATGTCCGGTCTTCCCCATGTCCTTGTTATTTGTGAGAAAATGTGAGGATGCAGCATCCATTCGTGTGGATCTAAGAAATTCCTGCTCAGCTTGTCTGCCAGAACATTGTCCTTGCCTGGCACGAACTGGGATTGCAAATGTATCTTCAGACTTAGGGATTTTTCCCAGAGAATCATTGTTAGTCTGCAGAGGGGATAAGAATGAGTGCCTCCCTTCTTGTCTATGTACCACATCACAGTGGTGTTGTCTGTCCTTATTAGCAAATGTCCTTGTTGAAGTGATTCTTCGAAATTCTCGATTGCATGTATCACTGCCAACATCTCTTTTTGGTTTATGTGCAGATGCCTTTCCCTTGGTGTCCATTGACCTTGAATGCATCTGCCCTTCCATGTACGCCCCCCCATCCATGGTCTGAGGCGTCTGTTGTAATCATTTGACCTGCTTGAGGTTTGCTGAAAGACATGCCTTTGTTTAACTGACTTGCTTGAGCCCACCACAAAAATTCTCTTTGCAGACATGGAATGAGTGGGATTACGTCCTCTAGGCTTTGGCTGTGTTGAGACCATAAGCTTTTTAAGTACCATTGCAGCTTTCTCATATGAAGTCTTGCCAAAGGTATCAGAAGAATGCAAGATGCCATGAACCCCAGGGCCTGCAGGATTTTCCTTGCAGTCAGCTGGGAGAAAGTACAGTTTTGTACCTACCATAAATGTAGATGTCCGATAGGTATGCATCTGCAGTCATAACATATGGGTTGTCCTGCCTCAGGCAGCCCTTCGGTCGGCCGGATTCCAAAGTCTGGGTCTGGCCTCGGCTGATGTCACACTTTCCCCAACGTCAGAGCGACTGGGGTATAAAAGCATCAGCCGACGCCATCTTCCTCAGTGTTTCTTGCCCCAGATGCCAGGTGCCCTCTAGGAAGGCTAAATTTGGAGAAATGCAATAAATTCCAAACATTTTCAAAAATATATACATATATATACAAACAAATACACCATAATAGATCCCCCAGCTAGCTAATAGAGGGGTAAGCACCCTAGGAATACCACAGAGGGGAAGGAGGGAGGGTAAACCTGACTGCAGATGCATACCTATCGGACATCTACATTTATGGTAGGTACAAAACTGTACTATGTCCTTCAAGGATGCATCTGCAGTCATAACATATGGGTAGAATACCATAGCCAATCTGGGGGTGGAGGCACTAAGAAAAGGATGGTGTAGTTAAGATACCCTGCAGGACTGCTGTAGCAAAACCTGCTCTGGATCTGGAATATAAAGGCAAATTGTAATGTTTGGCAAATGTATGCACGGAGCTCCATGTAGCAGCTTCTAAAATGTCCTTGGTAGCCACCCCTCTTAGGAAGGCTGTAGTGGTAGCTGTGGCTCTCGTGGAATGAGGCCTAATGTTTGCAGGAACCGTCTTTCCATGAAAGGAGTAACAAAAACGAATGCAATTTCCTATCCATTTCGAAATTGTCTGTTTGGAAATTGCTTTTCCTTGTGCTCCAGCAGCATATGCTACAAACAGTTGGTCAGCCTTTCTGTAACTTTTAGTTCTGTCCAAATAGTAGTGTAATTGTCTGTGTATATCCAGAGTGTGCAGAAGTTTCTCCCCTTTATTTTGTGGATTTGGGAAGAATGTAGGCAAGTGAATTGCTTGGTTCAAGGATACCCTAGATACCACCTTTGGCATAAAAGTAGGATTGGTTCTCAATGACACCCTGTCTTGATGGAAAATAAGAAATGGCTGCACTGCCATTAAAGCTTGTAACTCAGATACTCTTCTTGCTGAAGTTATGGCCAGAAGGAATGCAGTTTTCCAAGACAGAAACTGTAGATCTGCCGATGCTGCTGGTTCAAAGGGAAGAAGTGTTAGTTTCTCCAGCACAAAGTTAAGGTCCCAAGTAGGTAAAGGTGGTTTCCTTGGAGGATTAATGTTTTTGATTCCTCTCAGAAATTGTCTTAAGAGAGGATGCGAGAAGATAGGTGGATCAACATTGTATTCTGCTGAAATTGCTGATGCATGTATCTTAATGGAAGAATAAGACAGGCCATTGTGGAACAATTCTGCTAAGTATTCCAGTATATGTGCCATGCTCACCACTGTCACATCTAAGCCTTTTGCTGTGTTCCAAATGAGAAATCTTTTCCATTTTGCTGAGTATGCCTTCCTTGTGGAAGGCCGGCGAGCTTCAATAATAATGTCTTTTACTCTCTGTGATAAGCTATTCTGAGGAGGGGTCAAGGTATTCTCCAGGCAGTTAGCTGCAGGGTTTTCAAGTTGGGATGCAGGATCTTGAAATTGTTCTGCGTCAGAAGAAGTGGCCATAGGGGGAGAGGCCACGGTTTCGTCTGTGGCATGCTCTTCAACAGTGGGTACCAGTGCTGCCTTGGCCAGTCTGGAGCTATCAGAATCACTCTTGGCTGTTCTGCCCTGATCTTCAGTAAAACCTTGGACATTAATGGGAGTGGTGGGAAAGCGTAGACTTTTAGAGCTTTCCAGCTGAAAGAGAGAGAGTCCACCTTCCATGCTTGTGGGTGGTATGTCCTTGAGCAGAATGTCTTCAGTTGATGACTGTGGGGTGAGGTGAACAGATCTATGTCCGGCCTTCCCCATGATTGTGTTAGGAGTAAAAAGATGTCTGGGTGCAGCATCCATTCGTGTGCATCCATGGTAGTTCTGCTTAAGCTGTCTGCCAGAGTATTGTCTTTCCCTGGCACGAAGTGGGACTGTAGTTGTATATTGAGTTTCAAGCAAAGTTCCCATAGATTCATGGCCAGTCTGCATAGAGGGTAGGAATGCGTGCCTCCTTGCTTGTTTATGTACCACATGACTGTGGTGGTGTCTGTCCTTATTAGCAGGTGGCCTTGATGAAGGAAAGGTTTGAAGGCCTCGATTGCGTGCATCACTGCCAGCATTTCCTTTTGGTTTATGTGCATGCGCAGCTGTCCTTGAGACCATAGCCCTTGGATAAATCTGTCCTCCATGTGTGCTCCCCAGCCTCGGTCTGAAGCGTCCGTGGTGATGGTTTGGTTTGCTTTTGGTTTGTTGAAAGGCAACCCTCTGTTGGACTGGCAGGCTTGAGCCCACCACAGGAATTCCTTTTGAAGGCAAGGGATGAGTGGGATCAAAGTTTCTAAACTGTGACTGTGCTGAGTCCATACACTCCTTAGGTGCCATTGCAATTTTCTCATATGCAGCCTGGCTTGTGGAATCAGAATTATGCAGGATGCCATGTAACCCAGGGCCTGCAGTATTTTCCTTGCAGTCAGCTGAGTTTGTCTTGTTAGATTCTTGAAGTAATCCGGAAGCTGTTTTTGTTTTTCTTCTGTGAGAAAGGCCATTTGGGTGGCTGTGTCTAGATCTGCACCCAAAAAGGTTATTCTTTGGGATGGAACAAGTCTTGATTTTTGGATGTTGACTGTGTATCCCAAGGCCTGCAATAGGTGGATGGCATAGTCCAAGTCCTTTAACAAATTTTCCTTGTTGTCCGCTTGTATAAGGCAGTCGTCCAGATATGGGTAGATTTGAATCCCCTGAAGTCTGCAGTGTGCAATTACTGATGCCAGGAATTTCGTGAATACTCTGAGCGCAGTAGATAAGCCAAAGGGCAGTGCTGAGAATTGATAATGCTCTGATCCTGCAAGAAATCTGAGGTGTCTTCTGCAACTTTGTCGAATAGGGACATGCAGGTATGCCTCCTTGAGATCTAGAGTCACCAGCCAAGACTCCTTGCCCAGCATGGGAAGAAATTGCTGTAGGGTCAGCATCTTGAATTTTAGCACAATGAGGTAAGTATTCAGTGCGGACAGGTCGAGAATAGGCCTCCACTGATTTTCTTTTCTTGGAACAAGGAATAATCTGGAGTAAAATCCTTGGCCTTGTTCTGAAAGAGGTACCTTTTCTATGGCTTTCATTTGTATTAATTTGTTGATTTGCTTCAAAGCCTCTGCCCTTTGATTTGGTGGCAGGTCTGGCATTCCTTTTCTTTTTGGCAAAGTGTGGAAATGGAACCTGTATCCTTTGTCTATTATTTGCAGTGTCCACGTGTTCCTTGTGATGTAATGCCAATTTTTTGAGAATAAAGAAAGCTTTCTGCCCAATGATGCTTCTAACTGAGCCCTGGTCGGCGGAGTCAAAATAAAGTCATTGAGTCTGTCCTGGTGTAGCAGTCATTGTTGTTGTTGTTGTTCCTGCACTACCTCTCTGGTTGGGAGGCTGCCACTGACGGCCTCTGTAGGAGCCTCTAGCTTGCTCTCTACCTCTGGCACACCTGTTCCTGCCTCTCTGGGATCTGTCCGAGTCCGGAAAGGACCAATTCTTAGTAGGTCAATTTCTGCTGAATCGCGGTGGTTGGACTTGCAGAAAATCCTTAACTGTTTGCACGGATTTTGCCTTTTCTTCAAACTTCTTTAAGACCTCCTGAGCCGTGGAACCAAATAATTTTTGTTTTTCCATTGGAGCATCCAGGAGCTTAGCTTTAACACGGTCTGGTAAAGATTGTTCCTTCAACCAGGCATGCCTACGTATAACTGCCCCTGTCATAGCTGACCTACATGAAGCTTCCAGTGCATCATAACCACACTGCAAAAATTATTGCTAACCTGCTGTGAGTTATGTACCAGATCCTGAAGTGATTTACGGTCTAGGGGTTCAGAAGAGGAAAGCTTCTTATGCAATTCATCTAACAAATACTCTTGGTACTGAATCATATGAAATTGACAATTTAATGCCCTCATGAAAAGAGTTGCAGAAGTATATACTTTCTTTCCCCATCTCTCTAAAGCTCTAGACTCCCTTTCAGAAGGTAGAGGATTTTTAGCAGTGGTAGCTGCAACCCCTTTTGGGCCCTAGGAAATAGTTTCTGGGTCTGCAGAGTGGGCCTTGTACAGGTGTAGAAGAGAATCTGGGACCCTGTAGTACCTATCAGGTTTGGTAGGAGCCGGAGGGAGAAAATCAGGGGCTGTACTAGCATCAGAGTACACATCATCAATAACATTCAAAACAGGAGGTATAGCTAAAGGCCTATGCTGAGGTAAATGTAAAAAGGTCCTTAATCTCTTTCTAGAATCAGAAAATTCCTGGTCCTGCCATTGAAAATGTTCTCTCATAGAATGCAGTGTCTCACCAAAAGAAAATTCTTCAGGAGGGGAGGCCGAAGGAATAGATTGTTCAGCATCAGAATCCTCGTAGGACGAATAAGCCTCCTCCTGGTAGTCTGACAACACAGATCCATCCGTAGACTCATCTGAAGAGTGGGGGTCAGAGGGCTCAACCCTATGCCTTTTGTCTGGTGGTGGTAGAGAGCCCCTGTCTGGGTGAGGTTGAGAACCTCTAATTAAAGAAATAAGATCCTCTGCTAGGCTGAGAATCTCAGAGCCAGTAGAAGGCCTCTGAGAGGTAGACTTGGGAGGCAAAGCCTTAGCAAGATTAGCAGCTTTAGCCCTAGAAAAGGCCTTAATGGACATGGATGCAGGGGGTCTGGCTGCACCACGTGCAGGAGTAGACTTGTCTAAAGGAATGGTGTCGGACATGTCCTGGACACCAGTTTCAGTAGGTAATTCAATAACCGACTCAGCTGGGGCCTCCGTGGCAGAGGTAGTCGGTTGAGTGGATTCGGTTATAGGAAGCACCGAGGACTCTGTTTCAGCCGAAACCGAGACACTCGCAGTAGGCCTGACCGTGGTTTCAGCCGAAACCGCAGGCCGCGAGGGTCGGTCCTTGTCCTTTCGTTTTTTAACCACATGCGAAGTCGGAGTCTCCGACGGCATCTTGTACGCAAAATTAGCTTTTTCGAAGTCTTCGGTAGCTGAATCACAGGAGCTGGCCGACAGGCACTTGCGAACTGCTTCTGCTTCGGGCACCACGTGGCAAGAAAGACTCAGGAAGATGGCGTCGGCTGATGCTTTTATACCCCAGACGCTCTGACGTCGGTGAAAGTGCGACATCAGCCGAAGCCAGACCCAGACTTTGGAATCCGGCCGACCAAAGGGCTGCCTGCGGCAGGACAACTCATATGTTATGACTGCAGATGCATCCTTGAAGGACATCTTTGCTAGGCCTTTGAAGTACGCTGGTAACTGCTGTTGATTTTCCTCTGTGAGATAAGCCATTTGTGTGTTTGTGTCCAGCTTGGCTCCTAGGAAAATAATTTGTTGGGATGGCAGGAGTCTTGATTTCTGAATGCTGACTGTGTATCCCAAGGCCTGTAGTAATTGAATGACATAGTCCAAGTTTGCAATCAAGGTTTGTTTGTTGTCTGCTTGTATGAGGCAGTCGTCCAGGTAGGGGTATATTTGAATCCCCTGGAGTCTGCAGTGTGCCACTACTGATGCCAGGCATTTCGTGAACATTCTGGGCGCAGTAGATAAGCCAAACGGCAATGCTGAGAATTGATAATGCTCTGTCCCTGCAAGAAATCTGAGGTATCTTCTGCAGCTTTGTCTGATTGGGACATGCAGGTATGCCTCCTTGAGGTCCAGAGTGACCAGCCAAGACCCCTTGCCCAGCATGGGAAGGAGTTGTTGCAACGTCAGCATTTTGAACTTTGGCACAATGAGAAGTATTTAGAGTAGACAGGTCCAGTATAGGCCTCCATTTGTTTTCCTTTCTTGGAACAAGGAACAGTTGAATAAAATCCCTGGCCTTGTTCCTGTGGAGGAACCTTTTCTATTGCATTTATGTTTAACAGATTTGAAACTTGAATGAGTGCCTCTGCCCTTTGATGATGTGGCAGGTTTGGCATGCCTTGTCTTATTGGTAAAGTATGGAAGTGGAATCTGTATCCTTTGTCTATTAAATCCAAAATCCAGTTGTCCTTGGTTAAGATATGCCAGTTTTTTGAGAATAAGGATAATTTTCCGCCCAAGGGTGCTTCTCTTTGAGCCTTTGTAGGCGGTACGAAAGTCAAGTCATTGTGGTTGTACTTGTTATGCAGCTGGGCTGCCTGTGCCACTTTTTTGATTTGGTGCTTGCCACTGGCGGCCCCTGTAGGAGCCTCGGTATTGCCCTCTACCTCGGCCACGCCTGTTTTTTCCCCTTTGAAACTTGTCAGTGTCTGGAAAGGACCAATTCTTTGAAGGCCAATTCCTGCTGAATCTGGGAGGCTGAACCTGGAGGAAATCTTTGACTGTCTGTACTGATTTAGCTTTTTCCTCAATGGACTTCAACACATCTTGTGCATTAGCACCAAAGAGCTTCTGTTTTTCTAAAGGTGCATCAAGTAACTTTACTTTAACATGGTCTGGCAGAGGCTGTTCTTTTAACCAAGCATGTCTACGTATAACAGCACCAGTCATAGCTGCCCTACATGAAGCCTCCAATGCATCATAACCACACTGAAGAAAATGATTGTTAACCTGCTGAGAGTTATGTACTAGATCCTGCAATGCCTTAAAATCAGTAGACTCAGGGGAGGCTAGCTTTTTCTGCAAGTCATCCAGTAAAAAATCCTCGTACTGAAACATATGAAAAAGGCAGTTAAGTGACCTCATAGCCAGGGTGGTGGAGGTATAAACTTTTTTACCCCATCTCTCCAGGGATCTAGCTTCCTTATCCGCTGGCAATGGATTCTTGGCAGTGGAAGAAGCCACTCCCTTGGAGCCCTGTGAAATTGTTTCTAGATCCACAGAATGGGCCTTGAAGAGATGCTTGTGTGTGTCAGGGACCCTATAATATCTGTCAGGCTTGACAGGAGCAGGAGGGAGAGAACCAGGGTTAGCACTGGAGTCGGAGAAGACATCATCCAGGACATCCATAACTGGAGGGATAGCTAAAGGCCTGTGCTGGGGAAGCTTGAGGAAGGTACGTAGCCTTTTCCTGGAATCAGAGAATTCCTGGCCCTCCCATTTAAAATTCTCCCTCATGGAGTGAAGGACTTCACCGAACGAAAAATCCTCTGGAGGAGAGGCAGAGGGAATTGATTCCTCAGCATCAGAGTCCTCATAGGCCTGGAAGGATTCTTCTTTGGTATCAGAATGCTCAGAATCCCCAGAGGCTTCATCTGAAGAGAGGTTGTCGGCCTGCTCAGTTCTGGGCCTTTTCTCTGCAGGCGGTTGAGAACCTCTGTCTGGATGAGGCTGAGACCCCCTAATAAGAGAAATTAGATCTGCAGCAAGAGACATGATCTGTTTATCAGAAGAGGGGGCCTGAGCAGTAGGTTTAGAATGGGCCTTGGCCTGGCTGGCGGCCTTAGCACGTGCAAAGGCCTTAATGGACATGGATACAGGAGGCCTAGCTGCCCCATGTGCTGGTGTAACCTTGTCCACAGGAATGGTGTCGGGTAGATCCAGAACCTCTGTTTCTGGAGGAAAGTCAACAACCGGAGTGGACTCCGAGACCGAAGGACGAGTTACCGCTGTGTCGTCGGCCTGGAGCGGTTGGATTACCGCTTCCGAAGGGACCGAAGCACTCGCGGAGGGTTTAGGAGTAGTATCGGTGGATGACGTGGGCCGAGGATGTCGGTCCCGGTCCTTACGTTTTTTGGAAGACTGAGTTGTCGGTTGATCCGACGGCATGATATAAGCAAAAGAATCACCGAAAAAGTTTTCGGCAAATTCTGCCCGGCGCCTGAGAGTGCGTTTATTAAAGCAAGCACAGGCCGAGACGTCGTGGTCTGGGCCCAGGCAAGGCAGGCAAAGAGAATGGAAGTCCTTATGAGGTATTTGTTTACCACAAGACAAACAATTAACTTTCTCAATTTGTTCCGACATCGGCTGAGGCAAGAAAAAATGTTCCCCAACGGGGTACTTAGCTTTTAGATGACTTCGGTACTGAAAACACAGGAGCTGACCGACCGGCACTTGCGAACTGCTTCTGCTTCGGGCACCGCGGCAAGAAAGACTGAAGAAGATGGCGTCGGCCGATGCCTTTATACTCCAGCCGTTCTGACGTCGGAGAGGAGGCGACACCAGCCGACGCCGGACCCAGACTTTGGAATTCGGCCGACCGAGGGCTGCCTGAGGCAGGACAACCCATATGTTATGACTGCAGTTGCATTCTTGAAGGACATCCAAAGAAACACACCAAACAAGCCTGTATACTCCATTTATTGCAGTAAAAACACACCAAGATTTAGCACTTTCGTCTTTCACACAGAAGACTTCATCAGAATGAGAATGAAGGCACTAAATCTTGGCGTGTTTTTAGTGCAATAAATGGAGTTCGTATACAAGCTCGTTTGGTGCGTTTTCCATTTTGTTACCCATATATAGATGGCAGTCTACTCCAAATTGATTCAGCCATGTCATACCAATCGACAGGAAATCCTTCTATCTGCCCTAATATCCAAAGGCATCCCACATAGGTCTAAACAAGCTTATCATTCCTTTATACTTAGTCCTCACCAAACAATTACAGAATTATAGCACACATCTTTTAGCATGTAGCTGTCCAAACATCACATAACTAGAAAGACTCCAGACTTTCCAAACGAAAAAAAAACACTGGCCTAAAGACCCTAAACCTACTAACAGAGACTTGAAACTCTTCCTCTACTATGTACCTTACAGACTTCTACATGGTTACTATGTCTGGCCTTTCATGTCACAAATGCCCTTTCCCTCCTCCATCTCCTTTGCCTCCACGAACAACCATGCAAAGGATTCAAATCTCAATCAACAAATAGAAAGATCATAGTAATAATAATAATAATAATTATAATAATCATACAAAGACAGAGAATCCACTGGCTGGATAAATTCATTTTCCAATCCCTATTCCATCTCTGGAATAAAGTACTTAAACATATCAAAACGTGATACCATAGCTAGCTGTAAGTACTATCCTGACAAAAGGATGGGTATCGAAAAATTCTCTTCTGGTCAAATCTGTTTGTCCTGCAAACAGAAGATGTGGTGGCTAGGTATAAATGTTTTTTGGACTGATTCTGTCTTGTGGTCTCTACAATACTAGCATAGCCGGTTTTAGGCACCAGCGAACCTTGCGATCGCTGGGGGGCCCCCAACCACTGCAACTTATGTTATCTTGATATTCTGTAACATGTCTGTCAAACCAACAAAAGCTAGTACAGCAAGCTTGTATACTTAAACCAGTAAGTAACAATAACTCGTATTTATTTCAAAATTCAAATATCTTTAGTTATTGTAACAGTATTTTGTCAAGTAACAAACTTTACAATTTCATTAAATATTTTACCAATGATATAATGCTCCAGCCTAGTTAAGCCCTATTGGTGGACATCCTCTTCACTAAAATTAACAGCATAGCCAGCTTTAGGTACCTGCAATAACTGTGGCTGCAAGGGGCCCCTTAATCCTCATTGACTGCATGGGGGCCCCACAAAAACTGCTGTTGGTTGGGGAAAAAATGAGGAGAAAAATGTATTAATTTTCAGTTACACTCTTTAACCTGAACAGGACTGTAATATGACCCTGTTAGGACAAAGCTGTAATGAACATAAGCAAAGTAAGCACTACAGAGATCAGCAGCCCAGGGTAACCGATCTCAGTGCAAACTGTGGAGTTTAAGAGCTGATGCTTATAATCTTCAGGGATGGTTTCTTTTTCAGGGTTTTTATACATACTGGCAGAACAACTGGTACTATAACTTTCAACATCTTTGCTGAAGAATTCTGTTCAGTGATAAAAATAATAGCATAATAAAGTCTCAAAATGAAGAGCACATTTTATATATTACTCTAATTCACTTAAAGTTACTAGAACAACACATTTTGCATCAACACACATTTTTTAGACAATAAGTGTAAAACTCAGATTACTTGACTTAGTGCGACATAGTAAAATTACGAGACAAAATCAGGAATATCTGTGAAATCAGGGATGGTGATAGGTATTAATTTACTACTTACTGAGGTAAATAAAATTGTCTTATCCCTGTTGCTGTTTGATGACTGCTAAACAGCAGTCATTGATCTTGTGTAGCAGTACTAGTGTTGTACAGTGTACTTGCTGAAATAAGTATAAAATTAACATTGCTGTGATGTGCGCGTGCGTGTGTGTGTGTGTGTGTGTGTGTGTGTGTGTGTGTGTGTGTGTGTGTGTGTAAAATATCACTGATTTTTATCAATGCACACATCCAATAATGCCCGAACACGCACGTTATTCTTCTGGGTATCAATAAAAAATGTAGCTAACAAGTGATTATATTTCAAAAGTAAGGCATAATGTATGTCATAGGCATTCAGACACTTAGATCTTCTAGGTATCGGGTGGCCTCCACTCCCTAGACTGTATAAATAGATACAATGGGCTCCCTATCATCCTTGACTGTGGGGACCCCAAAACAGCTGTTTTTTTGGTTGAGGAAAAATGAGGAGAAAAAAATACTTTCATTTTCTGATTGCACTCTTTAGCTGGATGGAGTTATATGATACGGCCCTGTTAGGATAAAACTGATAATAGCCTCTGTCCACACCACAAACATTCTAAAACATCCCTGCTCAGATGTTTCTGCACAGAAATTTACCATAGGTTATGTGGGTGCTGGGGATTGTGTAGTCATCATTTCCTTTATTTTTCTAACAGACCTCAGAGGTGTACAAAGAAGGCTACTTTAGCTCCCGTAGAGGCAGTGTACTGCCTGGTAACAGCACAGTAGAGTACATTATTGCAGTCATTATTTATTTTAACGTTCCTCACAAACATCAGACACATATACAGCTGGTTGCCTTTGGGGTTAGGATCGAGGAGTTAGTAGGCATGCTCTATATATATACATATATATATATACATATATATATACATACATATATATATACATATATATAAATACATATATAAATACACATATATATATATATAAATACATATACATAAATACATATATAAATACACATATATATATATATATATATATATATATATATATATATATATATATATAAATACATATATATATATATAAATAAATACATATATATATATAAATAAATACATATATATATATATATATATATATATATATATATATATATATATATAAATATATATATATATATATATATATATATATATATATATATATATATATATATATATATATATATATATATATATATACCTATACATAGATATATATATATATATGTATTTCAGCAGTCACTTGAAATACATGACTGTGGCCATTTGAACCTCTGCTTTCATCCCAATCTAACATCAGAGGGTTGCATAGGCAGTGACTGTCTTTTTGGGAGGATTAGTGATGCAGGCAGTATTCCCATACAGGATCTGTGTATCCTCACAATTGACTTTTTAATTTACTTGGCGCTCCTATTTTTGTCAACTTTGAATTTTAAGTCTTGGGTACAACTTATGTCTTCACTGAAAGAAAAAAAAGACTGAAATTATTTTTTCTTACTAACAATTTTTGTTTAGGCCACTTCTGGATTAAAAGGTTGGGAAATGCTCTAGCTTCTGGGGGCAGTGGCTTAATGGAGTTATTTCCTAAATGGTTATTTCTATGCTGATTTGGTCAAGAAAGTACATAGAAAAGAGACAAGGAAAACTAAAGCTGAACAGCAACACTGAATTTATTTCCTTAATCATCATTTCTGTTCAAGCCATCACTGGGTAAAAAGAAAAAAAATTAACTTAAAAAGCACTTTAGAGCATATATAAAGTTATGGCTCCTTGAAAAAGCTGAAGAAAAAAGGTAAAATGTGAGAAATGGAAGAAAAAAATTATGTGCTTAAGTGGGAAGCCCAACACGGGGAAAACAGAGGGGAACTCTGGAGGGTGTGTGTGTGTGTGTGTGTGTGTGTGTGTGTGTGTGTGTGTGTGAGAGAGAGTGTGTGTGTGTGTGTGTGTTTTTTTTTGCCGGGGGCTGAAACAGTAACCAATGCCTAGGGTTCCATTGCATATTAGTTCTGTTCTGTACATAGAGTTGTTGTAATGTATCCTTGTTACACCTAAATGGCAGTAACTATAAATGTCTCTTTGTGAGATGGACCAACACAGTGTGGTATGTATGCTTGTTGTAATAAGATCATTGTAACTACAGGTCAGTCTGTGTGTACTACTCCTAACAGCCTGAAGCACGAATTAAAAAGATGGATAGACGTAGTGGCAGTGACAGGGTGATACTTAGACTGAAAGTGGCCAGGGGGCCCCCAACTTGACATTTGCTGGGGCCCCCAAAATGCTAACACCGGCCCTGAATACTAGGCTCCAACATCTGAAACCCTCCTTGAAAGATTAACAAACATGTTGAATACCAAGCAGTAAATTAGCAGGGTGAAATAAGCCTGAAGAAAGTTTCACAACCAAAGTTCAAAGATTTAGTACAGCATAACAAAGGAAACACAAATTCAACAGTTGAAGTTGAGACAGTAAAGCTAAGCAAAAAGGTTTACCATCAATCAAGTGGTCACACTGCAAATCTTTAAAAGAAATTTGTCATGCCTTTAAGTGGAATGGCCACTGACTGCACATTTTTCCAAAAGGCACTTCACCACCTAATCAAAAAAGAAAATGCAAGTGACTGTTTTAAAAAAAGTTTAGTAGCTGTAATACTTCCCAGCATCTCTGGTTTTCCAAAACAAACACCTGCTTCACATAAAATCTGGTATGAAAAGTATAAATACACAGTCTGCGAAGGGATCGCTCTCATCTAATTTCTGCCTCAGCAGAAAGAAAAGGGAGGTGAGTGGCGATGTTCAGGGACAATCAAGAAATTACTTTTGGGAGAAAAGTACAGCTGTTTAATAATGGATCACTGGCTATTTCACATAGTTCAAAATGTCTGGCAACTTTAAGCAAAATAATGGCCGGATTCTAAGCTGCAAGTTCCTCCAAATTACTATGCACAAGACAGCTGCCCTGGCAGAGCTATCCAAAGCATTACAGTTATATTCAGGCATATTTTCCCCACACACAGAGGGATGGCTGAAAAAGCCTTGAAAATCACAGCCATAAAATATGCATTTGGTACAGACTGTAAGCACTTCAGTTTATTTTAACATGTCACACTGGGACTGTAACATATGGCTCTGACAACCTTGATGTACACAGTGTCTCTCCAACATGGTTTAACAGTGTACTTTCTTAGTCAACAGTAAGGGTATTGAGTGCTGTGGCCAACTTGGATCCATCCTTGATATCCAGAGACAAAACAAATTAATCAGCTACAGGATTTTTTTTTTCGCAGAAAAAATCAGCCCCATCCTCAACTCAGTAAAACCTTAAGAATCATTTTCAAATATATCTTCAAAGACGTGCAACATCAGAAGAATGTTGTATGGTTTAGGCTGGTCTATCCTAATGAACAAGCTTCAATGCAGTGGGCTCCAAAGAAATCAGCTAGATCATATAAAAGTTTGGTAAAGCTCCCTGTAAAACAATCCCTACACTAAAAAAAATAACACTGGCATGCTATCCTTACTGATCAGGTAAACAAAATAACTTCTTCCATTTCCAGTAAGCTATTACAGTTCTCCCTTGGTTTACATGGCACCCTATCACCTTACACTAAAAGACGTACAGTACTTTATGGTTAAGTACCTGTGATGCAGTAGCTAACTTGTTGATTCAGTAATTCATAACACTGCCTAGGAAACCCATCTGCACAAAAGTGCAGCAGCCTTAGATTCCATTCAGGCAGAAGTAGTAACCACTAAATTTAGAATGCACACAAATTATTTTCTGCTGACTGTGACTTGGCTAAGTCCCAGACTGTGAAAATGGAATTTATACAAAACTGGCAATGAACAGTCACAAAAATGCTCTGATATTCCCGAGGAAGATCAGTTATTACCGTAATATATAATCACATGCTCTTTTATTAAGCTAATGCAAGTGCCTCACAAAGTCAAGTGGTCAGAGGACCTTTACTTGTCTGAAGATGGAGCAACATGATGGCTCACTGTTAATATTGGTGCCTCACATCTCAGAATCTGGTGATTTAATCCCAACATCCAAACAACTGTCTGGAGATTATATATTGTCACAGTATGTTTTTTTTTTTCTAGTTACTTCAGTTTTTTCCTACCTCCAAAAAAATATGTTGGTTGACAGAGCAGAGTAAATGCACTTCTTTTTACTTGTGACATGGGTAATGACTGAAAATGACCACATACCAACATACTGAGCCACTGAAATGATAAATAACTTTCTTTGTTCAAATGACACTGACCTCACACACAGTATCATAAGCTAATTGTCCAGATGGATTATCGGCTGGAGGTACTTCTCTCCCTGTCATGAACATTCCAGTTAACTGGACCAGAAGCTCAGTCCTCTATCGAAAGTGTTAAGTATCACCTGCTGGAAAGGGTGCTCACACTTTTTAGAGAACAGGTCCCACTAGCACAATGGCTTGACACAAGGACAATGCTAAGGTTCTTTGTGGATTCCCATATTACAGCCCTTTCACTTCAGTGGGTCACTGCGATGGGCCTGTCACAGGTATGCCAACTCCCCTTATCAAGGGGTCCACTGCTTGAGCTCTGAGCTCAACTGTCCCTCCTATTACATATAAGGAAAAGAAGGACACAGCATAAAGGCTTACAAGCCGATTTGTGTGGATGAGAGCATTTTAGACACCATAACTGGATCTCCCTCTGGCCAATGCAGCCAAGAGGTACACAAGCTTAACACTGTTTTTGGGCATCTGTTACATTCAAAGCATACGTCAACAGTTTATGACAGTTAGCTACTGCAGATAACAGGGTTTTTTGTGGCCATTAGTTTGAAGTAAGTTGTCAAATGAATTTGTTTCTCTGGCGTGAGGAAAGCTATCTGGGAAGATGTGTTCAAGCTTGTTCCCAGGAGTATAATTTGTTGACAGGGTACAAGATGTGACTTCTTTCATTTATGGTGTACCCCAGATGATTCAAAAGTATGTCTTGGCTTTCTGGCTGAATTAGACAATCATCCAGGTATGGGTATATTTGAATATTTCTTTGCCTGCAAAGAGCAACGACTGGAGCTAGGCACTTTATGAATACCCTGGACACAGTAAATAAGCCAAAGGGCAGTGCAGAGAACTGATAATGCATGTAGCCTGCTTTGAAGCGTAGGTATCATCTGCAAGATTCCCTGATTGGGATGTGCAGGTAGGCTTCCTTTAGATACAGTGTTGCCAACCAGGCATCCTTGCCTAGCATATGAAGCAACTAGTGAAGGGTTAGCATCTTGAATTTTGGGATCACTACAAAGGTGTTTAGGATAGAAAGTTCCAAGATAGGGCGTCATGAGATGTCTTTTCTGGGTACCAAGAAAAGTCTTGAGTAGAAACCTTGTCCCTTTTCCTCTTCTGGTACAATATGAATAGCCCCTATGCTTGAGAGAGAGAGTACTTGCTTTTGAGCCCCTGCCCACTGATTTGTGGGTAGATCTGGCCAACCGTTTGGGGTTGGTAACTTGTGGAAGTGAAATCTGTATCCTTGGGAAACTATATTTAAACCTCATTTGCCCTGGGTAATGAGTTCCCAGTTTTTCGCCTGCAGAGCAATCTTCCCCCCTAAAGGAGCAGTCAGTTGAGAAGGGCTTGGAATTTTAAAGTTAATTCATTGAGACAGTTTACCATGGGGGGGGGGGTCTTACTACTCCCTGATTTGGAAGTGGGAGCCCCCCACTGCTTAGTCCTGTAAGTACCCTGGGACTGACGCCTGGGTGTTCTGCTGGTTCTGGGTTTGGGCTAAGAAGGCCTGGAAGAGGCAGGAAAGGACCAATTCTTAGAGGGCCAATGCCTACTAAATCTTGGAGGCTGTACTTGTAAGAAATCTTTAACAGTTTGCATAGATTTATCTTTTTCCTCCATCTTTTTAAGTACTTCTTTTGCTTTGTTGCCAAACAGGCGTTCCAGATTTAAGGGAGCATCCAGCAATTTGGCTTTAACATGATCTGGCAAAGATCGCTCCTTAAGTCAAGCATGCCTTCTAAGTACAGACCCAGTGACAGCAGCCCTGCAAGATGCCTCTAGTGAAACAAAACCACATTGCAAAGTATGTTTTTCAACTTGTTCAGTAGAATGCATTAAATCCTGTAAATCCTTATTTTCAACACAGTCAGGAATCAATATCATTTTCTGTTTAAGCAATCCAATAATATGCTGTTGATACTTTAACATATGAAACTGGCAGTTTAAGGCCCTAATAGCCAAGGTTGCAGAAGTGTATACCTTCTTACCCCATCTATCCAGCGTCCTGGAATCTCTATCAGAGGGGGTAGGATTTTTGGCAGTAGTAGCCTTAATGCCCTTGGGTCCCTGTGAAATAGTCTCAGGATTCCTCAGAAGCATTTTTAAAAAGGAACTTGTGAGAGTCAGGAACCTTATAATATGTCAGGTTTTCTGGGAGCAGGAGGAAGAGAGTCAGGGGCCAAGCTAGATTCCAAAAAGGCATCATCAACAATGTCTAGTACAGGGGTATAGCTAAAGGCCTGTGCTGGGGCAGGAGTAAGAAATCCCTAAGCCTATTTTTAGAATCAGAGTAATTCTGGCTTTCCCAGCAAAAATGCTCCCTAAGACTATGCAAGGTTTCACCAAAAGAGAAATCCTCTGGAGGGGAAGCAGAGGGAATAGAGTCCTTTGCATCAGAATCCTCATAAAGTAGACAAGGGTAAATCCTGGTCATCAGAGGAAACAGAAATTTCAGAATCCTGATCAGAAGTATCATAAGCAAATTCAGTCTTAGTTCTCAGAGGGGGAAGGTTCGTTTCACCTGATGAGGTCTTCAACAATTCTTATCATTTGCTTTTTAGGCATGGAGGCCTGACCATGCGGTCTGGGCATCGGTTTTCTAGGCATGGTTCGAGTTTTATGCCTTGAAGAAGAAGATGGCATTGGTTTAATATGCAAGTCAGTAGGCCTGAATACACCCTCAGAAGCTGGTGCCTGCACAGCAGCTCTGGACCCATCCAAGACAGAGACATCCGCTGGTTCCACAGTTGAAGCATTTTGCGGCATACTGGACTCTTAATGGGTCTCAGTAGAGGCCTGTGAATCTGAAGTAGCGGGTATCAGGGGCTGCAAAAGCACCTGAGTACCAGTGAACTGGCAACCAGCACTGTCGGCAGCTCTGGACCTAGGCAACCTGTCTCTGTCTTTATCTTTGCGTTGTTTCGGAATGTCCGTAGCCAGATGGCTTACCAAAGACATATCTGGATAATTGAACAGAGTACCAAAATATTTAGAAGCATAAATATACCGACGAACAGGTCATTGTTTAAATAAGGCACAAACCCGACAGAGAGGAACATTGTGGTCAGGGCCTAGGCAAGGAATACAGTACGAATGAAAATCTTCATGAGGCATTTGCTTTCCACAAGAAATACAATTATTGACCTTTATTAACATCGGTTTAGAGCAAGAAAAAGTTTCCCCAAGGGGGTACTTAGCTTTAGTTAAAGACTTTGGTTATGAAACTCGAAAACGAAAATTTCAGGAGTCAGCCGTCCGGCACTTGACAACTGCTTCTGCTTCGGGCACCGCACAGCAAGAAAGACTGATGTAATGGTGTCGGCTGCATGCTTTATACCCCTGACTACCTGACGTCATGGAAGATGAGACAGCAACCGGCACAGGACCCAAGACTTTAATAATCAGGCCGTCTGAGGGCTACTGTAAGCAGATAACCCAAAATGTGAAGACTGCAACAGTGAAACACAAAGAACATCCAAAGGCTGTGAAAGCTGTTCATATCATAAAGACAGAGAATGTGAAAGTTGTTCTTAACAGATTACTGAAGTTTTTTTGCACTTGAGAAGCCAGAGTACATACTAAATGTGGAAAACATAACAAAAGCTCAAACTTTCAGGGAAGGAAAATGACCAAAAGACAAAATGCTGAGTTTGTGCATCTTGCAAGCAATATCTAATAATGTTTTGGCTGAATATTTTTTATGCAGAATACAGCTAAGTTGAATTTTCTGACTTTTCTCTATCTTTTTGGCATTATGGTTAAATGTCCACATTTCAGAACAAGATACCAAGTGGAAAACAGAAAGACAGCTAAATATCTAGACAAATAGACCAAAAATAAACTTTTTGAGACTTTCATTAACACTTGTGCAATAAATTCAGTGGATGCTGGTGACAAGACGTGTTTTATAACCACAACTGCAACCAGTATCTTAAATTTACCTGCAGATTTCTACCCAATTAATCCTGCATCATACACAGTTTTCACAAAAGAACACCGCAAGCCCTTCTGCAGTTTGAGACTCTCAAAGAATACATGTACATTTACGTAACACAACACAAATACATTCATACATCCAGTTCAACTTTAATTACAACAGAAATTTGTAACAAATATATTGTAGTCACTACTACATACAAAATTTGTCAACAATGTAATATCTTGCAAAATGGACAAAGGGTACATTTTACCACATATTATACTTATTTCGACCAAATGAGGCACTGTACTACTTTACCTTCACCTATCATATTCCCATTCAGTACTCACATATATCAATCACCCTCTTGGGGTCAGACACTGAGAAAAAGGAGACTGGAACTTTCATACAACAAAGAATTTGAGGAGGTACCTTTCATACTAGTCATCTCTGATGAACTAAGTTACGTTGCGTGCAATGCATCAAACTGCTGTGGATTTCATACACACTTACTGCAAATAATGTTTGTCAGATACAGAGCTCCCAATCTCATCAGCCCTCAGTTTCCACCAAGAGGCAAATAAGTAGCAGAGTATAGCATAAACCTCTCATCAAAGATCAACAGTAGTTAGGCACTCAGACCAGAGCTCTCAACTTTTACCAACAGAATTTGGAACAAAGTAATAACTAAGGAAAAGGCCCCAGAATTAGGGACACATTTTATATGATGGCACTATTATCTCAGAAATTCTCAAAAAGATTTCCAATTTTAGGAGGAATGAAACAAAACTGAGAAACATCAGGGTGTCCCTACAAAATAGGGACAGTTGAGAGGTCTGCTCTGAGCTACAACCCTGGCTAGCCACTTGAGGACTGAGATGCTATACATCTGAAGACTGGGATTACAAGTTACTATTACACACCACTGGCATGAACAGATGCTCTATTTAAAATCAAACAGGCCAGTAAGTAGGATCACTAATGAAAAACAATCAAATATCTTACCTGGCTGGTGCTTTATCTGCTTCAATCTCCTCCAAAGCAGCATATATTTCTGACAGTCGAACACTTTCTGTCCCATCACCTCTGATGGCAAAAAAAAAAATAATAATAATTCCTCAAGCTTATCCAGTATCAAAAGGCCAAAACCTACTTTACTTTTAGGCAATATCTTTAAAAGTGATAATTTGGACACAAAAAACTACAGCTTATTAATGTAGGTGAACTTCAATAGCTCTTTGAAATAAAAAAGCTATTTTCACTCACAAATCAGCTCAGATTTGGAATCTGTCAAACTTGTCAATATAAGCAAATACATTAAAAACCTTTAAGACACAAATGGATACATGGTCAGTAACATAGATTTTGAAATCTGCTATATTTCTCAGATACAGACTCTATGATGACCTATTTAGATATTTTTGAATTTGTTTTACACATTATTTCACTCTACTTCTAAACTATAACAACATGAACATATGTTAGACACAATCAATGACAAGGAAAATACTTAACCATTATACAAAGCAAGACCTTAAAAGTCTTGTGTTTTTCTAGTTAGGTACTGTTACTTACTTTCCTGAATTAATTCTTGCAGTTAGTGCTTTCTCCTCCTTCAGCAGACTCTCCCGTAATGTGTCACACTCCAGGACACTCTGCAAGGCTTCTGTGTCATCTCCTGCCACTTCCTGCTCCACATGCAGGATACTGATATGTGATGGGATTCGCAAATTTCTACTGGCAATCATTTTCAGCAGTGTGGTTTTGCCCAGTCCATTCCTACCCACAAGACCGTATCGCCTACCAGAGGCTAGATTAATTTCAGCGCCAGTCAATAATGTTCTATATAAAACAAAAACAATAAAAGTACACTCGTTGCAAAAAGAAAAAAAAATGCAGAATGATGGCATAAGTGACTTCAAGCAGTTTAAAGGAAAACTCCACTTTAGAACTAAAAAAATCTATTTTTTTCACACGGACTTTTTCCTGAGTTATTTAACACCTCAACATCAGTCTGAATGCTTCATATAGAATTTTAATGAGTTTTCTGCAAAACAGCTGTCAATGGGGCTTGATATATCAACATGATCCTATTTTTCCTCAAGCCTTTGTCTTTCCCATAATCCATTTCAAGTCTAATTTATACAAGTCATGCTAGACATAAGGAAGTAATGGTGTATTCCCATACTAACGAAATATAGTGGTATTAGTATCTGTCACTGCCATCTTACATACCTTCGGTAACAGGACTGCTTCTTTTATTTCTTGAATGGCCCTCATTTGTGTGTGTCTCATGGTTTGTTTTATAGTACACTAAGGAATTATACAGCTGCAACCAAAATAGTTGCTAAATTGCAGGCCTTTGTTCAAAGTTATCTTTTTGTAGTCCAAGATGAATTGACTGTTGCCCCTCCCCCTACACTTTGGTAAATGTGCTGATACCTTTACAAGAATTTCAAGAAAATATTTTCTGACTTCTCTAAATGTCACAGACATCTTTGATACTACTCATGTTAAAATGTAAAGCAGTATAAAACAAACATTTAAAGTACGAAGGTTAGTATTTCAATAATGTGATGCTGCTTATATACATTTATCAAAAGAGATAACTGCCTTTGGACCACTGACTGATCTAATTGTTCTGTTTTGCTATGTCATTGCTACATTGGAAAGCAGTGGTGAATCAGTCTAAGTTCTCTTCCTCTCTACAACAGAGACAATGGAAAACAGTTTCACACCTTTCTGTCTTGTTTACAGCGGCCTGAGCTCCTGACTACAAACTTCTCTGCATGTGCGTTATGTCATGCAAGTGCAGACAAATTCTTCTGCAACTTATGTGAGAAGTTAAGCTTAAAAATAGTGGGTGTCCTTTCCCTTCCTTGGATACCAAAGCGAGGAAATTAACGTTTTATTAAGTATAAGCAGGTTTCAGGCACTTATAATGAAATCATATTATAGGGAGAAAAGCAACCTACGAGTTAACTGTAGAAGGTTGACTTTTCCTTTTATAATCTTAACTTCACGAACCTTCCATAAAATACAACTTAAACAAACCAAGATATTTCAAACACATGTAACACAGAACAGCAGCCCATCAATGCAGTAGAGTTGCTCTTGTGTAAATCACAAAGCATAAGACTCAAAGGTCTAGCAAAAGCTCTAGTTTGTTTCTCTTCAGCAGTCTTCCACTTGGCAACTTACAGTTACACCATTCCTCAAACCTCAATATAAAAGATATTATACGGGAATGCAAAATGTAAGTTCAACAATCAGGTAAGCTAAGAAATCCTTGGTTAAGTATGTCTCCACATACTGAAATTTTGCATTTGTTTTCCAGCAAAACCCCACACTTTGGGACATTTGCAGATAATGCATGCAATAAATGTAAGGCATCAGCTGTATAAAGGTACTTTTATCATCATAACGTACCACTTTACTGCCACTTGCCATCAGAGAGCACCTTCCTGTAAATCATGAAACAGCAGTGCATGCTATCACCACATTATTAAGCAAGTGCTACAAATATGCACACTAGGATCAGCTTACAGGGAATAAGCAACTGCTGACAGAAGATCCACTCATCCAGAGGATGGAAGATATTACTGACCCATTAATGAAGGATTGCAGCCGCCAGCTGACACAGTAAGAACACATCTGTTGTGTGTAACATTAAACACCTTCCTTAAAGAACCTAAACTTAACTCCCAAGAAATACCACCAGGAAGGAAGTGAGAGAATAACCTATGGCTAGAGCTCTTCTGACGGAGTCCTGCAACTTCCCAAACAAAGCCTAACTCCTGAAATTGGTAATCATATGTACTGATGGCCAACTGGCTGCAGCACAACTACTTGCAATAAACACTTTTTTGGAGCAAGCACTACAGGAATCAGTCCCTACAGGGGAGTGCTTTTAACTACAGTATTTTTTAACAGACAGTTGGCCCAGAAATGGCAAAAAATAATATAGTTGGCAATCCTCTTAGAAACTCTTTGCTTTACTCCCACAAGCCATTCACTCCCTGTACCCTCCTCATAAATTTGGAGATACTGGTATACATCCAGGATGTGAAGGTCTTTATCCTTCAAATGCATATTAGACTTTCAGGGATTACTCAAAAATGATCTTTCAGTGGAAACACTGGTTCATCCCTAAAGGATATTTTGCCCTTTTGAAATGCTGCATATTGATCTCTATACAAGATAGCCGGAGGATCACCACATGCAATAAACAAAGGAACTGGGTAAGACGAAAAATGTTTTTGAAGGAAAAATTTCAATTTCTCTGAATCACATGCCTCAAACAGTGAATGGGACAGCCTGTCTATTATAAACATTAAGTTTCAGTGCAAAGTGAGGGCTCCTCAACAAACAAAGGACAAATAATACAGTACTCCTAAATAAGCTGTTGACCAGCCAGTGCTGAGACATAATGTCATCCACAATATAAAGATGCAGACAAAACAGTCGACGCAGCCAAAGTCAAGTTCATACAGGCATCGCAGATGCATCAAAATCACATGCAGACTGTCTAGGATGGTACAATATACACCTAAACCAAATTTTTTTTCCCACTTGGGCACAAAGGCCTAGCAAGCAGAAGGCTTCTTCACAGCTTCACTTACCTTTTCGGTCCCTGAAACGCAGACAATGGAATGGGGGGGGGGGTCCATATTCAAGATGACATGGAAAGCTGTAGCTAGTATACACATGAAGCTCCTTTCTCCATAAGGGATCCTTTTCTCCTAAATCATGGAGGAGCCCAGGAGGTGTACATATCATACTTGCAAAGCCTCTTTGATCAGAGCATGTTAAGTAATTAGACATAGTTCATTTATTTAATGTACTTCAAAGTACTTTAATTTTTATATATACTCTAAGCACCATGCAGTCTCATAAAACCCAGAATAAAAGGAGGTAGATCAAACAAAAACCCTGTAGGATAGAATAGTTGTGTAAAATCTTATAACCATAGATATCCTCCCTCTTCTATGTTGCAGTATTCTTAACATATGGGCTGTATGCCGCCCATCAACCCAACATCTGGCCTGTATAAGAAAGCTTATAGCCACTGCCTGTACATGGGACATTGCATGTAGGCACTGACAAAGTCAGCCATAAAAGGTATGTCTGCACATTCCACAAGTTAACTCCATAAGGACCAAGAATCCAAAGGCCAAAAGAGAAGTCATCCAAGAAAGAAATAAGTTCATAGGTTTATACTAGGCTATCTGCCCTAAGGCATTTATAAGCCTAGCCCAAAGTTTTGTGGCTTACGCCACCCCTTATGTTAAAAAATACTGTGCCCATTAGTTTGTTGTGCCTCTGTCCAGCAGTGGCACGGAGATGATTCCCGGGGTAAACCTACCATCTCCCATCCACCGGTCAAGATTTCTCTTGAACAGAGCCAGCGAGGTGCTCTGCCTCACATGGACCAGGATTTTATTCCACAGCATAGGGAGTCTCTGGGTGACAAATCTATCCCTCCAGCATGTCCTATTTATATCCGTGCTAAGGTTTAAGTCACTTGCTCTAGTGGATCTGGTAGATGTGGATTTTTTGAGGTGGAGCATGTCCATTAATTCCGGGTTGGACATAGCCTTGTATGTCAGGCACAGGTCACCTCTGAGCAGGCGGTATGCGACTGAATAGAGCTGGAGTTTCTTCAATCTGGCAGCATATGACATATTTTGGAGTCCCTTTATCCTTTTGGTGAGGAACTTATGGGGTCTCTCCAATTGCTGCAGGTGTCGGGTGAGATGCATCCCGAATGGGGCATTGTAATCGATCATTGGTCTGATAAGTGAAGAGTACAGGGGAACAATGACCTCACTTGATCTGGATGTGAATCCCTTCATGATCAGGTGGGCAATGTAGAACGTCTTTCTAACCACTTTAGCAATATGAGTGTCAAAAGAAAGGCCACTGTCAACCTGGGTCCCCAGGTCCCTGATAACCTCTTCTGTGTTTAATGGATTGCCACCTATATGGTAGCTTGCCGTTACCTTATTTTTCCCGAAGGGTATGACTATACATTTTTTGGCATTTAACTTCAGGCCATGGCTCTGGCACCAGTTATCAGTTTCTGTGAGACCCCTCTGAAGGATATCTGTGTCCGATGTACTTTCCACTATGGCGCCCAGTTTGCAGTCATCTGCAAACTTTGTCAGCCATAGTCCTCCTATGTTTGCCTGTACTTCTGAGAAGTAGATGCCGAACAACAGGGGACCAAGGACTGAGCCTTGTAGGACACCACTTGTGACCGGCTTGGAGTCTGACATGGCACCAGCAACTCTAACCCTGTGGGTTCTGTCCTTTAGCCAGTTTGCAACCCATCTTGTGACATATGGGTTTACATTTAAGCTGGTAAGTTTCTCTATAATACCCGAGTGAGGTATTGTGTCAAAAGATTTTGCAAGGTCAAGGTAGGCTGTATGGACTGCCTTTCCCTCATCAATGGCCTTGGTGACTGTTTCGAAGAAGTCGACCAAGTTCAAAAGGCATGATCTGCCTTTGACAAAGCCAAACTGGGTCGGGTCCAATGTCTGCAAGTCCCCTATGTCTTTGTTTATGAGTTCCATTATGATCCTCTCCATAGCTTTGCAGACCAGGCTTGTTAAGCTTATGGGGTGGTAATTACCAGGGTCCGTAGAGGCACTGCCTTTGTCGAGTGGGACCACAGTTGCCGTACGCCACTCCTTGGGCACGTATCCTGTGGTAAGGCTAAGATTAAACAGCTGCCTTATATGCGGGTTTAGTTCCTCGTTGAGTTCGTGTAGCACACAGCCGGGGACACCATCCGGTCCCACTGATGCTGTGTTTTTAGCTTTAGAGAGCAGCTTTCACCTGCGCATTTGAGATGTCTGGGAGGCTACACTCTGCTGGGATAGTTATCTCTCCTTTTGGGGGGAGGTTGAAGTTTGCACTGAACCTGTCTGCCAGTATGTTGGCAATGTCTGTGGGTTCAGTGATTTTTGTATCATTTTGGACTAATTCTGCGCATATCTGGGAGTTTCCACCCAGGTTTCTAACATAGCTGAAGAAGGCCTTATGATTGTCTTTTGAATCTATTGCAATTTTTCTCTCAAAGTTGGCCTTGGATGATTTTATGAGTGCTCGTATTTTTTTACTAATAATGATCAAGGGTGTCTTCTCTTGTATGGATCTTGCTCTATCATGTAACAGCTTTCTCCTCTTATTGTAAAGTTTGTTTATGGCTGGGGTCCACCAGACTGGACGTTTGCCCTTGGTGGAAATAGTCTTGGTTTTATTAGGGATTGCCTGATCCATGCAGTCCTGGAACTGTTCGTAGAAGGCATTTGTAAGGGCTTCTGCAGCTTGGATTGTGGTTTCCACTGGCACGGGGGCCTTGAAGGATACCACACCAGTCTTGAGTAGTGTGAAGTTTGCTTTAGAGAAGTTCTTCACTGTGGTCTTTTGTTGGGGGTGGGGGCGGGATGTGGATTTCCAGTGAGATAAGTTTGTGATCTGATCTCACCAATGAGGGATATACTTCCGGTGTGGAGCATTTTGTCCCCATGTTTGTGATGATGAGATCTAGTATATTTTCTCCTCTTGTGGGAACGGTGACTAGTTGTTCCATGGCATTTGAATTTATGAACTCCAGGAACCTTTGGGCTAGAAAGTTGGGGCTTGAGTAATGTTCCCAGTCTATATTCGGGTAGTTGAAGTCACCCAATATAATGGTGTTTGGAGATACATTTATACCCTCCAGTGTCTTCAGGAAGGCTGTGTGGGGTTCCTGAGTTTGAGAGGGTGGCCTGTAGCATGCTACAAATTGTAGAGCAGTTTTGCCTATGGTTAATTGCACCTGGATGGTTTCCGATGCTTCGTGCGTTGCCACCAACCTGGAGGTGTGGGTATCCTTGATGAATATGGATACACCCCTCCTTTTGTGGTGTGGTCCGGGTTTTGGGGCCAGGACGCATGATATGAGGTAAAACCTGATAGTGCCGGGGTGCTCTCAGGAGCCTTGAACCAGGTTTCAGTCACAGCACAGACATCGATGTTCTCCATACTGAGAAGGGCCTCGAGTGCGTGCATTTTGAGATTTAGACTTCTGGCATTGAGCAGCATTACCCTTAGTTTCTTCCCATTTTTGTTTTCTAGGGTGGTAGGTTTAGAATTTGAGCCTTGCCTAAAAAAGGCACAATAGGGGTGGCAAGAGCCTTAGCCAATATCCGGAATCCCAGGGGTGACAGGTGCAAGCCATCCCTTGCGAAGCAGCGTGGCTTGTCAAGCATGTCATCCCAGGCAGACAGACAATGGATCCCCTTTGAATGACACCAGAAATTAAGCCAATTGTTAAAGCTGATCATCTTGTCTCTATGTTGTGGCATCATTCTTGGTGAAGGAAGGATACTGCTCAGGGTCAGGGTCATACCTGCCTGGGCTACATAATCAGAGAGCTCCTCTATGTCTCTTTTCATGTAGTCCAGGGAGGTACGTCTCAGGTCGTTCACACCAGCATGGACAATGACTGTGTCATATTTGTACTTGCTGTGGAGTGACCCGAGTGCTTGTGTTATGTGGCGGATTCTAGCGCCCGACAGGCAGCTTACTGTGACCCTCTCCTTGTTCAGCCTGGTGAGTGGGACGTCAGTGTGTCTGACTATGGAGTCACCTATGACAAGTATGTTTGGTGTTGTATTTGGCCTTAAGGGCTGTGACTGCTTTGCACACTGATTTTGTGGTTTATGTGTTGCCTGTGGTGTGTCATGAGGTGGCAGTTGCTTGGATGTCTGCTTTGGAGGCCGCTGCTGTTTAGGTAAATTTTTGCTCAGAGCCTCCGAGTATGACTTTGTGTGTTTATGTGTTTGATTCATTGTTGTGATAGCTTTATGTGAGACTGGTTTTGTGGTGTGTGTAGCTGCCTTCTCCTCCTGTCTGATCTTGCCAGTCCTGAGTTGAGAGAGCTCAGCCTCCAGTTTGGCTAAATAGCTGCATCTCTCGCAAGTATTTGTGTTATGCGGGAGGAGGAGAGGGTTGTCAGTGTACATGAGGCAACTGTAACATTGCCTCAATATTCCCAAATTCACCAACTGGACAGGAGAGGACGCCAGCATCTGGCCCTTCGACATGCTAGAGAAATTTAGAAGTTAGGGGTGTAACTGAATAAGAGAGGACTTAGTAAGGAAGTGGGTACTCCTGGGGGGGTTTTGCTAGTGAGGGACTTTGTATAATACAGAAGTGCTAAACCTGAAAAGAATATGCCTTTAAGACAAGTAAAAGCTTTTAGGAACAAGTGCTGCGCTTTTTAGTTAAGGGATATACTGTTTAGATTACTACTAGAGCAGTTCTAAGGGAAAAAATGAAGAACAGACTTTATGGAGCCAGAAAAAGTTTAACCTTGTTAAACCAGCGCTGCCCGATGCTGCTCTAGTAGCAACTCCGCGCTACAGCACTCTAAAGCGTGCTTGATAGCAGGGGCTGGAAAGAGCCAGGAATTGACCCAAAACGGCCAATAAAACTACAGTTTCAAGTCAGTAACCACTCCACGGGGGGCAGGGAAGCAGCTCAATGTTTTACACTGCCACTGATCAACAGAGAGACTTTCCTCTAGCCCAAGCAAAAATGGCCTCACAGAAACTTACAAAACAGTTCAAGAACAGCAAGCCTGTAACTTGAACTTTTTTAAATCTCAGAAAAGTGGGAAAAAAGCAAGATTTTTTTTTTTTTGTTTTTTTTTTCAGAGATAGCAGAGGTTCACAAGTAATATCAAGTTATAACAGTGCAGTAAATGACCCCACACAAGAGTGCTAGGTCAAAAACAGAAAATATGCAAGTTTTGAAAAAAACGATTTTAAAATTAAGTGCAAACAGGAAATTCAGTAAACAGCTTTTGGTTGTGCTCTAAATACAGCTACTAATGCAGAAATCAAGTTTAACAAGCCAGAAAATGCTCAAACTAGGCAGCTATGCAGAAAAACTTATCAAATAAACAGAGGAAAAATACTTAAAATCTCAAAAGTGGCTCCTTTCTTCTCTCAGCGTTTTCTCCTCTTGGTGGGTGCTTCACCAACAGCCAACAAGCCTGAAGACACGCCAAAACCACGAGGCAACTAGGTTTTAAGAGAGGAAGATGAAGGAGTTTTGGAAATGACCCCTTTTGGCCAATAAAACTACAGTTTCAAGTCAGTAACCACTCCCACGGGGGGCAGGGAAGCAGCTCAATGTTTTACACTGCCACTGATCAACAGAGAGACTTTCCTCTAGCCCAAGCAAAAATGGCCTCACAGAAACTTACAAAACAGTTCAAGAACAGCAAGCCTGTAACTTGAACTTTGTTGAAAGTTGTAAGGGGGGAAGGCAGGTAGGACAGAACACTGCATCATACAACAGTAAGACTTCTATGGTTATGGTAGGACTTTACACAGCTACTCTATGTCCTTCCATTCAATGCTGCAGTATTCTTTACTTATGGGAGAGTGCAAAAGCTCAAAAGGAACCCAGGAAGGAGGGAGTTGAGGAAGTGAAGAAATTTTCTACAAATCCATGCAAAACTGCTCTGACAAACCCTGCCCTGCATCTAGAGATAGTATCCAACTTATATAATGTTTAGCAAAAGTATGAACAGATGTCCAAGAAGCAGCTTCCAAAATGGAAAGGGCATCTAGACCTTTAAAGAAAGGCTGTGACAATGCAACAGAACTGGTGGAATGGTCTCTGAGAAAAGATGACAGATTTCCCATGAAAGTCCTAGCAAAACAAAATAGCTTTACGTAGTAGTAGACTGTCTGGAAACAAAGTAAACCTGGGATTAAAGGACACAAAGAGCTGATCGAACTTCCTAATAGATTTTGTTTGTCCAGGTAAAATCTGAGTTGCCTATGCACATCTAAGGAATGTAAAATCCTTTCACTAGAGGACTGTGGTGAAGGAAAAAAGGTGGGCAATTGGATGGACTGATTAAGACACAACTCATTCACCACTTTAAGCATGAAAGACTGTTTAGTTCTTAAAGACACTCTACCCTTGCGGAAAATCAAGAAGGGGGAGAAGCCATCAAAGCCTGAATCTCAGAGACCCTTCTAGAAGAAGTCAAGGCTACCAGAAGAACTTGTTTTCCAAGTACAAAACGTTAGAGAAGCAGAGGCCGCTGGCTCAAAAGGGCCCTGGGTAAGCTTCTCTAAGACACAGTTGAGATCCCAAGGAGGCAGCACTGGTTTCTGGAGAGGTTTCACATGTAGGACGCCTTTAAGGAAAAGTTTAACTTCCATGCTGGAAGCTAATGGAGGTGTTAACAGCAAACAAGCAGACAGAACGAAGAAGTGGACTTTCACTGAGGAATAAGAGTGGTCACCTTTAAGTAATTCACACAGGTAAGAAAGTACTACTGGAATGTCCACAGAACGCGGGTCTTTACATTTCCAAATGGAAAATATTTTCTGTCTGGTGCCATAAAAAAAGTCAAGTTTCCTAGTACTGGGTTTCCTGGGCCCCTGCAAAACTCTAAGCCTGCACGGTGAGAAAAGGTGCCTGAAAGGGATCAGAAGATGATCACCCACAAGGTCAACTGAGGAGCTGACAGATGTGGATGGATCAAGGATCCCTTGTCCTGAGTGAGTAAATTCAACTGGTGAGGCAACTTGTAGAAAAATGCTCCAAAAAGTCTGAGTAAGCACGATAACTGTAACGCAAATTTATTAATCAAACAAAAGCGTTTTCGCTTCCATACAAATAGAAGCTTCATCAGCAAACAAATATCTGTCTTATTACCAGAATGTTTAAACATGTATTTTATCATACTTCATTTATTTTTGCAGTTATTGCCTGTCTTTCGCTGGTATTACTGGTTTGTTGCACATAATTTGAATACTGTGGATTAAGTCATTGTATTATTTTTGAAAAATATATGATATATTTGTTTTTGTTGAAGGAAGTGACATCAATGGGTGTCACTGTTTGAGGTTTTAAAAGTTGTGAGCTTGCGCTCTTTGTTTGCTGATGAAGCTTCTATTTGTATGGAAGCGAAAACGCTTTTGTTTGATTAATAAATTTGCGTTACAGTTATCGTGCTTACTCGGACTTTTTGGAGCATTTTTCTACATTTTCAAAAGTTTGTTTTGTTTTTTCATTGGTGAGGCAACTTGTGGTGATGGCCCTTGGCTAGCTGCAGAAGAGGGAACCCGTGCTGATTTGGCCAAAAGGGAGTCACCAGCAAGATTTTTGGTTTGTCCTGTTGAATTTCAGCAGGAATTTCTGAATGAGGGGGAAGGGGGGGAATGCATAAAGGAACATCCCCTTCCATGAAAGAAAGGGTGTCCACCTTCCAAGCCTGAGGGTGAGGGGACCCTGCACAAGAGAGAGGAAGTTGTCTGCTCTGAAGGGAAGCTAAGAGGTCCATATCTGGAGTACCCCACCGGTGAACTAGATCCAGGAATACATCCCTGTGGAGCATCCACTCGTGGGATTGTCTTCTGTATCTGCTTAATGCGTCTGCCACTGTGTTCTAAGCTGAGGGGAGGTACACAGCATGCAGTGTTACATTGTACTGGATAGCCAATCCCCATGCCTTGGGGGCTAGTGACAAAGAAGGTAAGATTTTTGTCAACCCTTGCTTGCTTATGTATCAGAGGGCTGTGGTATTTGTCTGTTAGAATCTTGAGAGGTCCTGGTAAGAAAAGACAGTGAATAGTTTGCAACGCCAGAAAAGTACAGTTGTGCACACTTACCATAAATGTAGATGTTCAAGTGTATTCACTCCTGCAGTCATCACATTTGGGTTATCTGCCTGCAGGTAGCCCCTCAGCCAGCTTGAATACCAGAGTCTTGGGATTTCTGCGTCGGATGCTGCCTCTTCTTCCATGACGCCAGGTCATCAGAGGTATAAAACATGCAGCCGACACTATTACATCAGTTTTTGTTGCCACAGATGTCAGGTGCCCCCAAAACAGGAAGTAATTATATGGTGTGTAACACCCTCAGCAAAAAGCAAATACACATAGTATAAGATATGCCAAACCAAAAAGGATAGGTGAAAGCAATGACAATCAGGGGGCTAGAGGGAGGGTATCCAGGATTGCAACAGTGAATACACTCGAACATCTACATTTATGTTAAGTTTGCACAACTGTACTATGTTCGTGTTTCACTGTTGCAGTCATCACATTTGGGTTGATTCCCAAAGCTAAGGAAGGGTAGAGGTAGATTAAGAAGCATTAGGACTGGAAATCAGGCCCTGTAAGACTGCTGTGGCAAATCCAGCTCTGGATTTAAAAAAGACAGGCAAGTGGTAATGCTTGGTGAAAGTGTGTACAGAGCTCCAGGTTGCAGATTCCAGGGCTGTCCCTGGTAGGGACTCCTCTGAGAAATGCAGTAGAGGTAGATGTAGCCCTAGTGGAATGTGTTCTTATCCCCTGTGAGGTAGGTTTTCCATGGTGCTTGTAGCAGAAATGGATGCAGTGTGCTATCCATGTAATTAAGGTTTGCTTTGAAATGGCCTTCCCCTCTGCCCCTGCAGCAAACCTGACTAGAAGCTGGTCAGATTTTCTAAGAGGCTTAGTCCTGTCCAAATAGAATCTAAGCTGTCTGAGCACGTCTAGAGAATGCAGTACCCCTCCCCCCTTTATTTTGAGGATTAGGGAAAAAAGTAGGCAAACTAATGGACTGGTTTAAAGCAACACCAGACACCACCTTGGGCATAAAAGATGGGTTAGTCCTGAGGGAAACCCTGTCCGCATGGAAGATAATGAAGGGTTCCACTGCCATAAGGGCCTGCAGTTCAGAAAGTCTTCTTGCTGAAGTGATGGTTAGAAGTAAAGCTGTTTTCCATTAGAGAAATTTCAACTCTGCTATAACAGCCGGTTCAAAGGGGGGAAGTGTACACTTTTCCAATACTAAGTTACGGTCCCAGGCTGGAGTGGGGGCTCTCCTGGGGGGGGGGTCTTAAATTTTTGGCCCCTCTAAGGAACTGTTTTACCAGAGGATGAGAAAAGATGGGCGGCTCAGTATTATAATGAGCTGAGATGGCAGAGGCATAAATCTTAATTGAAGAGAAGGATAGGCCCTTGTGGAGCATTTCTGTTAAGTAATCTAGTATATGAGGTAAGATGGGCACAGTTGTGCTCATCCCTTGAGACCGGCTCCAGGAACAGTATCTTTTCCACTTTTCTGAATAGGATTTTCTAGTACTAGGCCTCCTTGCCTCAAGAATGACATCCAGCACCTGCTTACTGAGGGTTGCTAGAGGTGAGTTCAGGGGATTAGCCAAGCTGCAAGGTTCAGGGTCTGAAGCTGAATGTGCAGAAATTGGTCCCCTTGCTGTGACAGCAGGGAAGGGGTCTGAGGCAGGTGCCATGGTTGTAGCACTGTCAGACTACGCAAAAGAGGATACCAGTGCTGGCGTGGCCAGTCTGCTGCAATCAGGAATGTCCTTAGCTTGTCCTGTTTGATCTTTAGTAGAACCTTCGAGAGGTGAGGCGGGGGGAAAGGCATAGACTGAGAGGCTTTCCCAGGAAAAGGGCAGAGCATCCACCTTCCTAGCTTGGCTGTGGGGAGTTTTGGTGCAGTATTTGTTCAACTGATAGTTGTGAGGGGAAGTAAACAGGTCCACCTCTGGTATTGCCCCCTCCCCCATCTGCTCCCCAAAACCTTGAATATTTTGGGTTCCAGTTTCTATTCGTGTGGGTCCATGAGATTTCTGCTTAAGTCGTCTGCCAGTAAATTTAGCTTGCCTGGCAGGAACTGAGCTTGTAGGTGCACTTGGTTGCTCAAGGCTGTGTTCCACAGAGCCATGGGTAGTCTGCAGAGTGAGTAGGAATGTGTTCCCCTCTGCTTGTTTATATACCACATAACTGTGGTGTTGTCTGTCTTTACCAATAGTTGTCCTGGAGGCCTTTGAAGGCTGTCAGAGCATTCTGTACAGCTAACATTTCTTTTTGATCGATATACAGGTGCATGTGCTTTAGGTTCCATTTGCCCTGAATGCACTGCCCTGCCATGTGAGCCCCCCACCCCATGCATAGTCTGATGCATCTGTTGTTAGGGTTTGGGCGGCAGGGGGTAGAGTGAAAGGGAGTCCCTTGTTGTGGTTGCAGGCCTCTGCCCACAAAAGGAACTCTGCCCTTAGACACGGAAGGATAGGAATTATTGTTTCCAAGTCCTGAGCATGTTGACACCATAGACTTTTGAGATACCACTGAAGTCTCCTCATATACAGTCTTGCAGATGGAATTAACAGAATGCAAGAGGCCATGAACCCCAGAGCAGTATTTTCCTTGCAGATAGCTGGGTTTTTGTGGCCAGTAGGTTGACGTAAGTTGTCAAATTTGTTTCTCTGGCGTGAGGAATGCCATCTGGGAAGTTGTGTTCAAGCTTTGTCCCAGGAATACAATCTGTTGGCAGGGTACTAAGTGCGATTTCTTTTCGTTGATGGTGTACCCCAGTGAAGTTAGAAGTCTCTTTACAAATGCCAGGTGCTGTAGTAGCAAGTCTTCCACTTGAATCAGGCAATCATCCAAGTATGGGTAAATCTGTATACTTCTCTGCCTGCAAAAATCAATGGCTGGAGCTAGGCACTTTGTGAATGTCCTAGGCGCAGTAGATAAGCCAAAGGGAAGCAGAGAAAACTGCAAAGAGCCTGCCCTGAAGTGAAGGTATTTCCTGCAAGATTCCCTTACGGGGATGTTCAGGTAAGCTTCTTTTAAGTCTAGGGTTGCCAGCCAGGCATTCTTGGCTAGTATAGGAAGCAGCTGTTGAAGAGTTAGCATTTTGAATTTTGGAATGACCAGAAAGGTGCTGAGAATAGATAAATCCAGGATAAGGACACCTGGAGTTTTCTTTTCTGGGAACCAGGAATAGTCTTGAATAAAAGCCTTGTCCCCTTTGTTCTGCTGGGACAGGTTGAATAGCCTTGATGCTAAGGAAAGAATGTACTTGCTTTTTGGCCTTCGCCCACTGGTTAGGGGGGAGGTCTGGCCATCCACTTAGGGTTGGGAGCGAGTGGAAGTGGAATCTGTACCGTAGGGAAACAATGTTTAATACCCATTTGTCTTTGGTAATGTATTCCCAGTTTTTTGCATGCAGGGCGAGTTTTCCTCCTAAAGGTGCAAGTACTTGAGCAAGGCTTGGGGGAGTTAAGGATAAGTCAATGTGCAAGTTTACCATAGGGGGTTGGCTTACTACTCCCCGTTTTGGACGTGGGAGCACCCCACTTAGATCTGTGCATAACCTGAGACTGAAGCCTTGGGGGGGTCTGCTGCCCCTGGGTTTGGACTGAGAAGGCCTGGAAGGGACTGGAAAGGACCACTTCTTTGAAGGCCAATGCCTTCTGAATCTAGGTGGCTGTACTTGTAAGAAACCTTTAACAGTTTGCATATATTTAGCTTTCTCCTCCATCCTTTCGAGAACTTCTTCTGCTTTATTGCCAAATAGGCGCTCTTGGTTTAAAGGTGCATCCAGTAATTTTGCTTTGACATGATGTGGCAAGTTTTGTTCCTTAAACCAAGCATGTCTTCTAAGAACAGACCTAGTGACAGCAGCCCTAACAAGATGCTTCTAAAGAATCAAAACCACACTGCAAAGTATGTTTACCAACTTGGTCAGCAGAATGCATTAACTCTTGTAAATCTTAGTGTTCTGCACAGTCAGGAATCAACATCATTTTCTGTTTAATTAGCCCCATAATATGCGGCTGATACTTTAACATATGAAACTGGCAATTTAAAGCCCTAATGGCCAGAGTAGCAGAGGTGTATACCTTCTTACCCCATATGTCTAAAGCCCTAGAATCCCTGTCAGAAGAGGTAGGATTCTTGGCAGTAGTAGTAGTAGTCTTAATGCCTTTTGGTCCTTGGAAAATCTATAGTACCTGACAGGTTTCCTGAGAGCTGGAGACAAAGTAACCGGGGTAAGGCTGGATTCCAAGAAAACATCATCTACAATCTCCAGAACAGGAGTGATAGCTAGAGGCCTGTGCTGAGGCAGGTTTAAAAATTCTGAGTCTCTTTTTGGACTGACAGTAGTCCTGGCTTTCCCAGTGGAAACGCTCTCTAAGTGTATGCAGGGTTTCGTCAAAAGAAAAATCTTCTGTAGGGGAAGCAGAGGGAATGGAATCCTCTGCATCAGAATCCTCACAGGTAGATAAGGGTATGTCCTGGTAGTCAGAAAGAACAGAGATATCAGATTCCTGATCAGAAGAATCAGAAAGAAAATCAGTTCTAGGTCTCTGAGGGGGAAGGCGGTCTTCCCCTAATTAAGGTAATAAGGTCTTCAGCCATTCTAATCATTTGTTTTTGAGGCCTGAGAATGCGCTTTGGTGGTCGGTTTCCTAGGGGTAGTGCAAACTTTAGGCTACAGAAATTCGGTATTTCTGGCTTGAAACAAAGTCGTCTGTTTAATATGAAAATCGGTAGGCCTGAAAACACCCTCAGAAGCCAGTGCCTGCACAATGGCTCTGAACCCATCCAAAGCAGAGACATCTGCAGGTTCCATAGTCGAAGAAGCTTCTCACGGCATATTGGACTCCAAATGGGTCTCAGTAGAGGCCTGCAAATCTGTAGAAGCGGGTATCAGGGGCTGCGAAAGCGCCTCACTGAATACCAGTGGACTGGCAACTAGCTTAATGGTAGCTTTGTCTGCAGTTTTGGACCTATGTCTGCAGTTTTGAAACTATGCGGTCTGTCTTTATCCTACGTTTTTTTGGAAGATCGGTAGTCGGATGGCTTACCGATGCCATTTTGGAGTACGGAGATAAAGAGCGAAAGTATTTATCTACAAAAATTGCTCAACGATGGATAGTTCGGGCATTGACAAGGCACAAAACCGAAAGCGAGGGACATCGTGGTCTGGGCCTAAACAGGTGACACAATAAGAATGAAAATCTCTATGAGGTATTTGCTTTCCACAGGCAAGACAATTATTAATGTTTTCTGACATCGGTTAGAGCAAGAAAAAAGGATCCCCAATGAGGTACTTATCTTTTAGAAGACTTCAGGTCTGAAACTCGAAAAAGAAAAATTTCAGGAGTCGGCCAACTGGCACTTGTAAACTGCTTCTGCTTCAGGCACCGCACGGCAAGAAAGACTGATGTAATGGCGGCTGCATGTTTTATACCTCTGACGTCATGGAAGAAGTGACAGCATCCGACGCAAAAATCCCAAGACTCTGGTATTCAGGCCAGCTGAGAGCTACCTGCAGGCAGATAACCCAAATGTGATGACTGCAACAGTGAAACATAAACAACATCAGAGTCCTCATTTCCCATATGCTAAAGGTTTACCTCTGCTGACGGGGACCAAAGACCCTGCACCTTCCTGGAAGCAAAGGTTGCTCCCCAACCCAAGTCTGAGAAGTCTGTAAAGAGCTGCTGAGAAGGCTGGGGTATTAAAAGAGGAAGGTCTAGATTCTGAGAAAGCTGCTGGATCCACCAAAGGAGCTGTGTATTCAGGCATGCTGGGACCAAGTTATTTTCAGAAACAACTGAAACTTTCATATGTGTAGCTTAACAAAAGGCAGAATGGGACTCATGGTACACATGAATCCGAGCAGTCTCAGAAATTTCCTGGTCGAAATGGAAGGAAGAGGCAGAAGGGCCTCCAAGTAGCCTGTAAGCAAGAGAAACTTGTCTGCAAGGAGGAAAACCATCATCAAATCTGTTCTGAACTTGCACCCTAAGAAAACAAGGTCCTGAGTAGGAGGGGTAACACTGGACTTTTTTATATTTATTGTAAACCCTAGGCCCTGAAGAAAAGGAATGGCTTGTCTGTGGTTTAGTTTTAGTTGATCTGGACTGATGGCTGGACTGATGGCTAGAAAGAGGCCATCTACACAGGTGTAAACCTGAATCCCTCGGACCCTTAGGAAGGCAATAGCTGAAGCCAGGCACTATGTGAAAACCCCTGTATCAGTGGAAAGACCAAAAAGCAAGGCAGAGAACTGAAAGTGCAAAGAACCCACCAAGAAATGCAAGAATTTCCTGTAATGAGGGTGAAATGGAATATACAAATAAGCATCCTTGAGAGCCCAGAGAAGCCAAGTGGGAAGGGAGGAGGAACCAGGGGAAAAAGAGTTTGCAGAGACAGCATCTGAAAATAAGGTACTTTCAGGAAGGTGTTTAAGTGGGAGAGATCCAGGATAGACCTCCAAGGACCATCCTTTCTTGGGACAAGAAACATCCTGGAGTAAAACCATTTTCCTTTTCGTTCTGGAGGAATAGACTGAATAATGCCTTGGCTGAAGAGTTGAGCTAGTAACTGAGGGAAAAGATGAAGATGGCGGGGGGGGGGGGTTTGAGGTATCCCCTGGAAGGGTGGATACCTCTTCCAAGTCATAATGTACCCTTTTTGGATGATAGAAAGAACCCATGAGTCTTGAGTGATCTCCATCTAGGCTGAAAGGGAGAGAGAAAGGCACACAGACAGAGGAGCATGACTTGGAAGAAGGGGTTGGTTGTGACACAGAGCTGGGTCTGACCTAATAAAGCTATTGAGGAGCAGCAGAAGCAACAGATTTTGACTGAGGAGGTCTCCTAGAACATTTCTTAGACCTAGGTCCAGAAGAAGCAGAAGAGGAGGAACGAGCAGGTCTTCTGATAAAGGAAGTCTTGTCTAGAAAATTCCTATGGAATTTGGGGACTGGGGAAACAACCAACTGTTTTACATCTTGAAGCTCTATTACTTTTTCTTGCAGAGATTTAAAATGTTCTGCAGCAGCTGAACCAAAAAGGGCAGAATTATCTACAGGAGCATCAAGCAGTTTGGCCTTTATGTCATCAGGTAATGACTACAGCCTCAACTATGAATGCCTTCTACGAAGAGATGCAGAAGCCACAGCCCTGGAAGATGCCTCCATTGGATCATAGCTGCACCCAAATGAATGTCTAGCTACCGGAGAAGATGCAGACAAAAGAAAGTACAGTTATGTACACTTACTATAAATGTAGATGTTTGAGTGTCTTCACTGCTGCAGTCATCACATTTGTAGCCCTCGGCCGGCCTGAATACCATAGATTTAGTATTTCTGCGTCAGTTGCTGTCGCTTGAAGACTGACGTCAGGTTGTCAGAGGAATAAAAGAAGGCAGTTGACGGAATTACATCAGTTATTCTAGCCCTAACCAGTCAGGAGCCCCCAAAGTAGGAGGCCAGGCTCTGGTGGCAGGACCATACCAATGGAAAAAAAATTACCAATACGTCCCTTCTAAGGAAAGAACAACAAGGAAGAAGGGTAACAAAGGAAAAAGGGGGAAGAAGGGAGGGAAAAGTACAGTTGTGTACACTTACCATAAATGCAGATACAGTGTATTCACTGTTACAGTCATTACATTTGGGAAATCTGCTGGCAGGTATCCCTCAGTCGGCCTGATTAACAGTGTCTTGGGTCCTGCGACGGTTGCTGTCCCTTCTTCCATGATGTCAGGTGTATAAAACATGCAGCCAACACCATTACATCAGCTTTTCTTGCCCCAGATGTCAGGTGCCCCCCAAATGGGGAGCAAATAAAATTAAAAACACAAAAAATATACTTCCAATCCAAAAAGCAAATACACCAAAAGGGCTTTTAAGCATAGTGAAAGAAAGTAGAGATATAGCCAGAGAAAAATAGGGGGCTGGAAGGAGGGTAACCAGGACTGCAACAGTGAATACACTCGAACATCTACATTTATGGTAAGTGTACACATAACTGTACTATGTTCTTTGTGTTTCACTGTTGCAGTCATTACATTTGGGTAAATTCCCAAAGCTATGGTTGGGTGGAGGGAATTGTACGGCATTAGGACCAGCTATAAATCCTGCAAGACAGCAGTGGCAAAGCCAGCTCTGGATTTAGAGAAAAGTGGTAAATGGTAATGTTTGGTGAAAGTATGAAATGAGCACCAGGTAGCATCTTCTAGAATGTCCCTGGTAGGAACACCTCTGAGAAAGGCTGTAGAAGTAGATGCAGCCCTGGTGGAATGGGATCTGATCCCCTGGGGGATAGTTTTTCCATGGTGCATATAGCAGAAATGAATACAATGGCTTATCCATCTGGAAATGGTTTGCTTTGAAATAGCCTTTCCCTCTGCCCCTGCAGCAAATGCCACCAGCAGTTGTTCAGATTTTCTTTGATATTTTTGTCCTAAGTAAAATCTAAGTTGTCTGTGTACATCCAATGATTGCAGAATCCACTCCCTCTTGTTCAGTGGATTGGGAAAAAAGGTTGGCAAATGAACGGTCTGATTAAGAGCCACATTGGATACCACCTTAGGCATGAAGGATGGATTGGTCTTGAGAGATGCCCTGTCCGCATGAAAAATGATGGAAGGTTCCACTGCCATAAGAGCCTGTAATTTGGAAATCCTTCTAGATGAAGTGACTGCTAAACGGAAAGCTGTTTTCCAGGAGAGAAATTTTAAGTCTGCAATAGCAGCTGGCTCAAAAGGAGGGAGTTTTTCCAATACAAAATTGAGGTCCTAGGCAAGGGTTGGAGCTCTCCTGGGTGGTCTTAAGTTTTTGGCCCCTCTGAGATACTGCTTTGGCAAAGGATGAGAGAAGAGGGAAGGGTTCTGTGTTGTAATGAGCTGAAATGGCTCAGGCATGGATTTTTATGGAAGAAAAGGACAGGCCCTTGTGAAGCATCTCAGTTAAGTATTGTAAAATCTGAGGAATATTGGGCACTGCTGTGCTTATTCATTGAGAATGATTCCAGGCATAGAATCTTTTCCATTTGTCAACATAAGATTTTCTAGTACTAGGCCTTCTCACCTCCAAAATGACACGCATCACAGGTTTGCTGAGGGATGCTAAGGGTGAATTTAGGTGATTAACCACACTGCAAGATTCAAAGTTTGGAGCTGAGTGTGCAGAATTTGGTTGTTCTGCTGAGACAGTAAGGTGTCCGAGGCAGTTGCCACAGTGGAAGGTGTGACACATTGCGCAAGAAGTGGGTACCAGTGTTGGCAAGGCCAGTCTGGAGCAATCAAAATATTTTTTTGTATGTCCTGTTTGACTTTTAGTAGAACTTTGGAGAGCAGAGGCAGAGGGGGAAAGGCAAAGACAAAGTTTTTTCCAGCTGAAGGATAGAGCATCCACTTTCCAGGATTTTTTGTGATGAGTTCTTGTGCAGAACTTGTCCAAATGATAAGTTCTGGGGTGAGGCAAAAAGATTTATATCTGGACTCCCGCATTTGCGTGTTAACATGTTGAAAATCCATGATTCCAGGTTCCATTCGTGTGGGTCCATGAGATTTCTGCTTATTTCGTCTGCCAGAGTATTCTGCTTTCCTGGCAGGAATTGAGCTTGTAGTTGTATTTGACAGGTCAAGGCCGTGTTCCACAATGCCATGACTAGTCTGCAAAGGGGGTAGGAATGTGTACCCCCCTGCTTGTTTATGTACCACATAACCGTGGTGTTGTCTGTCTTTATCAGTAATTGCCCTGGATGAAGGTAGTCCTGGAAGGATGTCGGTGCATTCTGTACAGCTAGCATTTCTTTTTGATTGATATGAAGGTGCATTTGATTTGGCCTCCATTTGCCCTGAATGCACTTCCCTGCCAGATGTGCCCCCCCAAGCATAGTCTGATGCGTCTGTAGTTAGGGTTTGGGCGGCAGGGGTTGGTGTGAATGGCAGTCTCTTGTTTTGGTGGCAGGCCTCTGCCCACTCCAGGAACTCTAGTTGCAGGCAAAGCATGATAAGAATCATTGTTTCCAGGCTGTGACAATGCTGACTCCACAGACTTTTTAAGTACCACTGAAGTTTCCTCATATGCAGTCTTGCATATGGAATTAGAAGAATGCAGGAGGCCATGAACCCCACGGCTTGCAGTATTTGCCTTGCAGAAAGCATAGTTTTCGTGGCCACCTGTATGAAGTAAGTCTCCAAATGAATTTCTTTCTCTGGCGTAAGGTAAGCCATCTGGGCAGTTGTATTCAAGCTTGCACCCAGGAATGTAATTTTTTGAGAGGGTACCAGTTGTGATTTCTTTTCATTTATAGTGTACCCTAGACAAGTTAGAACCCTTTTTACAAATGCCAGATGGTTTAAAAGAGTGTCCTTGTTTTCTGCCAGAATTAGACAATCATCCAGGTATGGATATATCTGAATATTTCTTTGCCTGCAAAATGCAATTACTGGCACTTTGTAAAGACCCTGGGCGCAGTAGATCAGCCAAAGGGCAGTGCAGAGAACTGGTAATGCAAGTAGCCTGCTTTGAAGCAGAGGTATCTTCTGCAAGATTCCATGATTGGGATATGCAGGTAAGCCTCTTAAATCTAGCGTTGCCAACCATGCATCTTTGCCTAGCACAGGAAGTAACTGGTGAAGAGTCAGCATTTTGAATTTTGGAATGTCCAGAAAGGTGTTTAGAGTAAAAGTCCAGAATTGGACACCATAGGTTCATAGGTTCATACTAGGCTATCTGCCCAAGGGCATTTATAAGCCTAGCCCATAGTTATGTGGCTTTCGCCACCCCTTTAGTTTGAATAAAAACTATGCCTATCATTTTTCTGTGCCTCTGTCAAGCAGTGACACTGAAGTAATCCCTGGGGTATATCTGCGATCTCCCATCCATTGGTCAAGATTCCTCTTGAACAAGGCCAGCGAGGTGCTCTGCCTCACATGTACCGGGATTTTGTTCCACAGCATAGGGAGTCTCTGGGTGATGAATCTGTCCCTCCAGCACGTTCTATTTATAACCGTGTCAAGGTTTAAGTCTCCCGCCCTTGTGGTTCTGAGGGATCTAGACTTTTTGAGGTGAAGCATATTCATCAAATCTGGGTTTGACATGGCCTTATATGTCAGGCACAGGTCACCTCTGAGCAAGCGGTATGAGACTGAATAAAGCTGGAGTTCTTTCAGTCGGGCAGCATAAGACATATTTTTGAGACCCTTTATCCTTTTGGTGAGGAACTTTTGGGGCCTTTCAAGCTGCATCAGGTGTCTGGTCAGATACATTCCGAACGGGCATTGTACTCAATCATAGGTCTAATGAGTGATGAGTACAGGGGACGATGACCTCCCTTGATCTAGATGTGAATCCCTTCATGATCAGGTGGGCGATATAGAAGGTTTTCCTAACTACTTTAGCAACATGAGTGTCAAACGAAGACTACTGTCAACTTGGGTCCCCAGATCCCTGATGACTTTTCTGTGCTCAGTGGATTGTCACCTATATGGTAGCTAGGGGTAACCTTGTTTTTCCCGAAGGGTATGACTATGCATTTTTGGCGTTTAACTTCAGGCCATGGCTCTGGCACCAGTTATCCGTTTCTGTGAGGCCCTTCTGGAGGATATCTGTGTCAGATGTGTTTTCGACTATGGCCCAGTTTGCAGTCATCTGCAAACTTTGTCAGCCATAACCCTCCTGTGTTTGCTTGTACTTCAGAAAAGTAGATGCCGAACAAGAGTGGACCCAGGACTGAGCCCTGTGGGACACCACTTGTGACAGGCTTTGAGTCTGACATGGCTCCAGCAACTCTGACCCTGTGGGTTCTGTCGCTTAGCCAGTTTGCAACCCATCTTGTGATGTATGGGTTTACATTCAAGCTGATGAGTTTTTCGATGATACCTGAGTGGGGTATTGTGTCAAGGCCTTTGCCAGGTCGAGGTAGGCTGTATGGACTGCCTTTCCCTCATCAATGGCCTTGGTGACTGTCTCAAAAAGTCAACCAAGTTTAAGAGGCAGGATCTGCCTTTGACAAAGCCAAACTGGGTTGGATCCAAAGTCTGCAAGTTCCCTATGTCTTTATTTATGAGTTCCATTATGATCCTCTCCATGGCTTTGCAGATAAGGCTTGTCAAGCTAATGGGCGGTAATTTCCAGGGTCTGTGGAGGCACCGCCTTATGAAGTGGGACCACAGTCGCCGTCGCCACTCCTTGGTAGTGCGTATCCTGAGGTGAGGCTAAGATTAAACAGCTGTCCTAACTGTGGGTTTAATTCCTCGTTGAGTTCATGAAGCACACAGCCGGGACACCATCCGTCCCATGGATGCTGTGTTTTTGCCTTAGTGAGGGCAGTTCTCACCTGGGCGTTGGAGATGTTTGGGGGCTACAATCCTCTGGAATAGATATCTCTCCTTTGGGGAGGGGGGAGAAGTTTGCACTGAACCTGTCAGCGGTATGTTAGCAATGTGTGTAGGTTCAGTAATTTTCACATCATTTTGAACTAATTCTGAGCATATCTGGGAGTTTCCTCCTAGGTTTCTAACATAGCTAAAGAAGGCCTTATGATTGTCTTTAGAGTCCTTGGCGATTTTTCTCTCAAAATTTGCCTTGGATGATTTTATGAGAGCTCTTAGTTTTTACTTATAATGATCAAAGGTGTCTTACCTTTCAAGGATTTTGCTCTATCTTGTAGTAGCTTCCTCCTTTTGTTGTAGAGCTTGTTTATGGCTGGGGTCCACCAGACTGGACGCTTGCCTTTGGTACAGAGAGTTTTAGTTTTGTTTGGGATTGCCTGATCCATGCAGTCCTGTAGGTGCTGGTAGAAGGCATTTGTAAGTGATTCAGCGGTTTGAGTAATGTTTACCACTGGCTCAGGGGCCTTAAAGGAGACCACACTAGTTTTAGAAGTGTGAAATCGGCTTTTGAGAAGCTTCTCACTGTGGTCTTTTTTGTTTCAGGTGGGGGTGGGATGAGGACCTCCAGCGAGATTAGTTTATGATCTGATCTCACCAGTGAGGGGTATACTTCCGATGTTGAACATTTTGATCCCATGTTCGTGATGATGAGATCAAGTATGTTTTCACCTCTTGTGGGGATGGTGACTAGTTGTTCCATGGCATTTGAGTTTATGAACTCCAGGAATCTTTGGGTTAGAGTGTTCGGGCTTGAGTAGTGTTCCCAGTCTATATTAGGGTAGTTGAAGTCACCTAGTATGATGGTGTTTGGAGATACATTTATCCTCCAATGTTTTCAGGAAGGCCATGTGAGGTTCCTGAGTTTGAGAGGGTGGCCTGTAACATGCTACAAATTGCAGAGCAGTCTTGCCTATGGTTAATTGCACCTGGATGGTCTCCGATGCATCGTGCGTTGCCACCAACCTTGAGGTGTGGGTGTCCTTTATGAATATGGACACCTCCTTCTTGGTGTTGTCCGGATTTTGGGGCGGGCGTATGATATGAGGTGAAACCTGTTAGTGCTGGGGTGCTCTCAGGAGCCTTGAACCAGGTTTCTGTCACAGCACAGACATCGATGTTCTCCATATTGAGAAGGGCCTCGAGTGCATGCATCTTGAGATTGAGACTTCTGGCATTGAGCAGCATTACCCTTAGTTTTTTTCCTTTTTGGTGTTCTAGGGTGGTAGGTTTAGAATTTGAGCCTTGCCTAAAAAAGGCACTATGGGGGTGGCAAGAGCCTTTGCCAATATCCGGAAGCCCAGGGGTGACAGGTGCAAGCCGTCCCTTGCGAAGCAGCGTGGCTTGTCCAGCATGTCATCCCAGGCAGACAGACATTGGTACCAGGAAAAGTCTTGAATAGAAACCTTGAATAGAAACCTTGTCCCTTTTCCTCTTCTGGTACTGGCTGAATAACCCCCATGTTCATGAGGGGAAGTACTTGTTTCTGGGCCATGGCCCACTGATTTGGGGCAGGTCTGGCCATCCGTTTGGAATTGGCAACGTGTGGAAATGAAATCTGTATCCCTGTGATACTATATTTAAAACCCATTTGTCCTGGGTTTTAAGTTGCCAGTTTCTTGCATGAAGAGCCAGTTTTCCCCCCAAAGGGGCGGCTAAAAGGTAAGTGCTTGTTAAGTGTAAAGGGAAGTTATTCAGACTGCTTATCATAGGGATGTGTCTTGTTGTTTCCAGATTTGGAGGAGGAGGTACCCCATTGTTTTGTTCTAAAAGTCCCTTGTGACTGAAACCTGGAGCCTTTGGAATGTCTGGGTTTGAATTGAGTGGCTCTCGAAGGAACTGGAAAGGACCAGTTCTTAGTAGCCCAGTGCCTACTAAATCTTGGAGGTTGCACTTGTAAGAAATCTTTCACAGTTTGCATAGATTTAGCTTTATCTTCCATCTTTTTTAAAACTTCTTGAGCCTTATTACCAAAGAGACGGTCCTGTTGTAAAGGAGCATCCAACAATTTTGCTTTGACATGAACAGGCAGATTTTGCTCTTTGAGCCAAGCATGCCTTCTTAGCATAGACCCAGTTACAGCAGCCCTGCAAGAGGCCTCCAAAGAATGAAAACCACATTGCAAAGTATGTTTCCCAACGTGTTCAGCTGAATGCAATAAATCCTGTAAATCTTTATTTTCCACACAGTCAGAAATTAACATCTATTTTCTGTTTAAGCAGTCCCATGATATGCTGCTGATATTTTAGTATATGAAATTGACAGTTTAAAGCCCTGATTGCCAAGGTTGCAGAAGTGTAAACCTTCTTACCCTATCTATCCAGCGTCCTGTAATCTCTATCAGAAGGGGTAGGATTTTTAGCAGTAGAAGCCTTAATGCCCTTCGGACCCTGAGAAATGGTTTCAGGATCTGCAAGAGGATTTTTGTAAAGGAATTTGTGGGAGTCAGGAACCCTGTAGTATCTGTCTGGCTTACAAGGAGCCGGAGGCAGAGAATCAGGAGCCATACTAGATTCTGAAAAAACATCAACAACAATGTCTAGAATAGGAGGTATAGCCAAAGGCCTATGCTGTGGAAAAAGAAGAAAATCCCTAAGTCTCTCTTTAGATTCAGAGAAATCTTGACTTTCCCGATGGAAATGTTCCCTTAAGATACGTAATGTTTCTCCAAAAGAAAAATCCTCAGGGGAGAAGCAGAAGGAATGGAATCTTCTGCATCAGAGTCCTCATAAGTAAGTACAGACAATTCCTGTTCATTAGAAGAGTTAGAAGAAATAGAATCCTGTTCTGAAAATTCATAATCAATGTCTTGCCTAGGCCTCTTAGAAGGGGGGGGGGGGGGGTTGGCTAACCCTGATCAGAGTAATTAAATCTTCAGCCATTTTGATCATTTGTTTTTTAGGCATAGGGGCCTGCACATGTTGGCCCAGGTGTCGTTTTTTTTTAGGCACGGGTCTAGATTTTGGCCTTAGTTTTGAAGATGGCATCAGTCTAATATACAAATCTTTAGGCCTGAAAACACCCTCAGAAGCCGGTGCCTGCACAGCGGCTCCGGACCCATCCAAGGTAGAGACATCCGCGGGTTCCATAACTGAAGCATCTTGCAGCATACCAGACTCCGAATGGGTCTCAGTAGAGGCCTGCGAATCAGAAGTAGCAGGTATCAGAGGCTGCGGAAGTGCCTTACTGAGTACCGGCGAACTGGCGACTGGCTTAGGAGACACGTCATCGGCAGTTTTGGACCTCGACGGCCTGTCGCTTTTTCTTTGCGTTTTGTAGGTATTCCGGTAGTCGGATTGCTAACCAATGACATTTCTGAGTAATTAAAATGTCAGCCAAAATATTTAGAAGCAAAAATGTACCGACGTTTGATAGCGCGTTGATTAAATAAAGCACAAAACCGACAGCAAGGAACATTGTGGTCAGGGCCTAGGCAAGGAATACAGTACAAATGAAAATCCTTGAGGTATTTGCTTCCCACAAGTATGCAATTATTAACTTTTACTGACATCGGTAAGGAGCAAGAAAAAGTTTCCCCAACGAGGTACTTAGCTTTTAATTGAAGACTTCAGATTTGAAACTCTAAACGAAAATTTCTGGAGTCGGACGACCGGCACTTGCGAACTACTTCTGCTTTGGGCACCGCGCGGCAAGAAAGACTGATGTAATGGCGTCGGCTGCATGTTTTATACCCCTGACGATCTGACGTCATGGAAGAAGGGAAAGCAACCGACGTAGGACCCAAGACTTTGTTAATAAGGCCGAATGAGGGCATCCTGCCAGCAGATTACCCAAACGTAATGACTGCAACAGTGAAACATGAAGAACATCCAGGACTGCAACAGAGAAGACACTCAAACATCTACATTTATGGTAAGTGTAATCAACTGTACTATGTTCTTCGTGTTTCACTGTTGCAATCATCATATTTGGGTAGATTCCCAAAGCTAAGGAAATGGGTGGAGGCAGTCAAGGAAGCTAGGGGCTGGCTAGCATCCCCGGCAAGACTGCAGAGGCAAAACCTGCCCTGAATTTAGAAAAAAAAAACAGGTGGTAAAGTTTGGTAAAGGTGTGAACACATGTCCAGGTGGCAGCCTCCAGGATGTCCCTGGTGGGTACTCCTGCGGACTGCTGCAGAGGTGGGGGCTGCTCTGATGGAGTGGGTCCTAACCCCCTTGGGGGGATGCTTGCCATGCTGCTTGTAGCAGAAATGGATGCTCTGTGCTATCCATTTGGAAATAGTTTGCTTGGTGATGGCTTTGCCCTCTGCCACTGAAACAAAGCTAACCAGCAGTCGATCAGATTTTCTGAAGGGTATAGTCCTGTCCAGATCTGAGCTGTCTGTGCACATCTAAGTGTGCAGAATCCGTTCCCCCTTGTTTTGAGGGTTAGGAAAGAAGGTGGGCAAATGGATGGATTGGTTGTGAGCCACACTGGATACCACCTTGGGCATGAAGGATGGATTAGTTCTGAGGGATACCCTGTCTGCATGGAAGATGACGAAGAGTGCCACTGCTATGAGTGCTTGCAGCTCAGAGACTGTTCTGCATGAAGTGATGGCCAGGAGGAAGGCTGTCTTCCAGGAAAGAAATTTTAGCTCTGCAAGGGAAGCTGGTTCGAAAGGAGGCAGGGTGAGCTTTTTCAAGACAAGGTTAAGGTCCCAAGCTGGTGTTGGTGCTCTTCTGGGGGGCCTCCAGTTGTTAGCCCCTCTGAGGAACTGCTTGATTACAGCGTGTGAAAAAAGAGGCTGCTCAGCGGGAAACTGAGCGGAAACAGCAGAGGCGTGAATTTTTATAGAGGAAAAAGAGACCGCTGTGTAGTAGGTCAGCTAAGAAATCCAGGATAAAAGGGATGGAGGGCTGTGCCGTACTGGCTCCCGTAGCCTGGATCCAGGTGCAGAACATTTTCCATTTATCTGCATATGATGTTTGGTGCTAGGACATCTGGCTTCTCGGACACCATCCGGAACCTATTTACTGAGAGCAGATTGGTCAGGGGGTCAGGTTATAAGTCAAGCTGCCAAACTGAGTGTCTGCAATTGGAGGGTCATAAATTCCTCTGCCCTCTGGGTTGGGAATTTAAGGAAGATTCCATGGGGGCAGTGGGGACAGGCTGCACAGCAAGGGGTACCAGTGCTGCCTGGGCTAGTCTGGAGCTATGAGAATGGTCCTTGGTTTCTCCTCCCTTATTTTGATCAGTACCTTGGGAATGAGAGGTAGGGGAGGAAAGGCATAGACCGAGAGGTTTACCCAGGGAAAGGACATGGTATCTACTTTCCATGCCATGCAGTGATGCTCCCTGGTGCAGACTTTGCTGAGCTGGTGATTGGTATGTGATGCAGAGAAGTCGACCTCCAGGGTTCCCCATTTCGGAGTTATTAGTAAAAATGTGTTTCTGTTGAGCTGCCACTTGTGAGGGTCCAACAGTTTTCTGTTTAATTGGTCTGCCAGTGAGTTGAGAGAGCCTGGCAGGTATTGTGCTACCAGGTGTAGATGTGAACCAAAAGGTCATGGCCAGCCTGCACAGTGGGTAGGAGTGAGCCCCTCCCTGCTTGCTAATGTACCACATCACTGTGGTGCTGTTTTCATCAGGAGAACCCCTGGAGAGAGAAGGGGTTTGAAAGCTATCAAGGCCTGCTGCACAGACATCAACTCTTTTAGACTAATGTGCAGGGGGAGTTGCTGGGGGTTCCATTGGCCCTGTATGCACCTGCTGTCCAGGTGTGCACCCCAAGCGTAGTATTATGCGTCTGTGGTGAGGGTTTGGGCGGCGAGGTGTGGGGAGAAGGGCAGTCCCTTGTTGTGGAGCAGGCTGTTGCCCACCAAATAAATTCCTCCCTCAGGCAAGGAATAATAGGCAGAAGTATCAAGTTCTTGATAGTGTTGACACCAAAGGCTCTAAGTACCACTGAAGTTTCCTCATGTGCCATCTGGCATATGGAATAAGGAGTATGCAAGATGCCATGAACCCCAGAGCTTGCAGGATTTTCCTTGCAGAAAGCTGAGGCCTGGTGGCCAGTTGAGAGAAGTAAGCTGATAGGAAAACTTTGTTTCTCTGGTGTTAGGCATGCCATCTGGGATGCTGTGTCCATACTTGCTCCCAGGAAGATTATCCTTTCGGTGGGTACCTGTTTGGATTTCTTTTCGTTGATTATGTATCCTAAGAAGGTAAGTAGATCCTTTACAAAGGCCAGATCTTTGAGCAGCTTTTCCTGGCTGTCTGCCTGAATAAGGCAGTCGTCTAAGTAGGGATAAATTTGAATATTTCTTTGTCTGCAAAAAGCAATGGCCGGAGCCAAGCATTTTGTGAAAACTCTGGGTGCAGTAGATAAGCCAAAGGGAAGTGCAGAGAAAGTACAGTTTTGTACCTACCATAAATGTAGATGTTCGAGTGTTCACACTGCTGCAGTCATTACACTTGGGTTACCTTGCCCATCAGGCGGTCCCGCAGTCGGCCTGAGTTCCAAAGTCTTGGTCTGGCGTCAGTTGCTGTCGCTTCTTCCCTTACGTCAGTGCACCAGGGGTATAGAAGATGCATCTGACACCATTTTCTTCAGTTTTTCTTGCCCCAGATGTCAGGCGCCCCCAAATAGGTAGGCAATACATACTGCTAATCAAAAATATACAATAAAACAATACCTTCAGTTACCGGCAAATACACTCCAAAGGTTGTATAGGATAGAAAGGTATAGATAAGTCCAGCTAGTTCAGAGGGGATGGAGGGAGGGTAACCTGGACTGCAGCAGTGTGAACACTCGAACATCTACATTTATGGTAGGTACAAAACTGCACTATGTTCATCGTGTTACACTGCTGCAGTCATTACACTTGGGTAGAATCCCAAAGCTGAGGTTGGGTGGCTGGTCTATAAAGAGTTAGGATTAGCTATGAGGCCCTGCAGAACTGCAGTGGCAAATCCTGCTCTGGATTTAGAGTAAAGAGGCAGATGATAATGCTTGGTAAAGGTGTGCACTGAACTCCAAGTTGCAGCTTCCACAATTTCCTTGGTAGGTACTCCTCTGAGAAAGGCTGTTGAAGTGGCTGTTGCCCTGGTGGAATGTGGCCTAATGTTATTTGGGACTGATTTTCCATGCTGTGTGTAGCAGAATCGAATAGTGTCCTATCCATTTAGATATAGTCTGCTTTGAGATAGCCTTGCTCTGTGAACCTGCAGCATAAGCTACAAACAGTTGCTCAGTTTTCCTGAAAGCCTTTGTTTTGTCCAAGTAGAAGCGTAGCTGCCTGTGTATGTCCAAAGAATCCAGAAGTTTCTCCCCTTTATTCTGGAGGTTTAGATAAAAAGTTGGCAAATGGATGGTTTGGTTAAGAATCCAAACAACGCTTCCAAACAACCAAAACTGAATGTAAATAAGCCCCGAAGGAGAAACACGCTAGTAAACAATAATAAGACCTTTAATAATGAACAAAAAGCACTCAAAAAACTTATAAAATTGACGAATATACTGAAAAGAATAAGACGGGCATGCAACTGATCTAGCGCTTTCATCCACCAGCATGTGAATTTCTTCAGGATCAATTAATCAATTAACTGAACCAATTTATATCCAAAAATAAAGGAATGGAAGAAACCTCGGAAGCTTCAATATCAAAGTTTAATTCCACGACAGCCACAAAAAAGATTAAATCCACTCAACATAGAAAAGGCACCAACATAAACGCTGTTTAATCCAAGTGCGTTTCGTAAGTGTAAATGTACACATGTAAGATTGAATTTTTTATGAATCTTGATTTTTAAAATGGTGTTGTAAGTATTAAATGTGGCCATAGCAATAATCCATTATTTTAAAGGATGTCCTTTTAAATTTCTTAATTCATTAATTTTTGGAGGGAATTCTTTAATTGATTTATTGAATGGAGTATAAATAGTAGGTAGATTTGGCTAACAAATCACATCTGATGAAGTGTTGGAATACAAACGAAAACGCACTTGGATTAAACAGCGTTTATGTTGGTGCCTTTTCTATGTTGAGTGGATTTAATCTTTTTTGTGGCTGTCGTGGAATTAAACTTTGATATTGAAGCTTCCGAGGTTTCTTCCATTCCTTTATTTTTGGATTACTAGTTTTATTACACCTTGTTTGCTGGTGAACCAATTTATATATTTTTTGGCACCAATCTCCATTCCAAAAACAGTTTGTATAATACTACATAATAAATAAATAAATACATATAATAATCTACTAATAATTAGTACTAAACATGTACTTTGTGTGCACTTTCCAAACGTAACTTCCTTGAACTTCTACATTCCATAATAATGTGCATGAAGTCTTCGTTTGTAAAACACTGGGGATATACATGAATTTGCATAAAACAAATCGTATAATGCAACAATGTCTGAACATGATATTTAAAAGCTGATAAAGTTTTTTATATAAAAACATTGTTAAAAAACATTAAAAAATTCTGTGTGTAAAAGTATTGTAGAGGATATATAAAAAATAATAAAAATGTATATAATCCCTGCAATGCTATGGGAATATATAATAATGTGACAATGAATAATGTAAAATCTAACTGAACATGTATCATAAATGCAACTCTGTAATTCATGTCTAAATACTTAAATAATTAAATAAATAAATAGTTGAATACATAAATAGTTCAATAATTCTCTATAAAATATAATACCTATGTAAGTTGTGTAATGTACCTAATGTTTCAATCACCGTAGTAATTATACAATCCAATGTATGTTTTATTGAGTAGTGAAATATACCCTCCTAACCAAAAGACTGTAAAATTGTTAGTCTAATAAGCCTGAATAATTATTGCACCTTTTTACAGTCTTTTGGTTAGGAGGGTATATTTCAGTACTCAATAAAACATACATTGGATTGTATAATTACTACGGTGATTGAAACATTATATACATTACACAACTCACATAGGTATTATATTTTATAGAGAATTATTGAACTATTTATATATTCAACTATTTAATTATTTAAGTATTTAGACATGAATTACAGAGTTGCATTTATGATACATGTTCAGTTAGATTTTACATTATTCATTGTCACATTATTATATATTCCCATAGCATTGCAGGGATTATATACATTTTTATTATTTTTTATATATCCTCTACAATACTTTTACACATAGAATTTTTTAATAATTTTTTTTAACAATGTTTTTATATAAAAAACTTTATCAGCTTTTAAATATCGTGTTCAGACATTGTTGCATTATACGATTTGTTATATGCAAATTCATGTATATCCCCAGTGTTTTACAAAGACTTCATGCACATTATTATGGAATGTAGAAGTTCAAGGAAGTTACGTTTGGAAAGTGCACAAAGTACATGTTTAGTACTAATTATTAGTAGATTATTAAGGTTTGACTTGAGTAAATAAATAATAAATACATATTTCTATGTAGTATTATACAAACTGTTTTTGGAATGGAGATTGGTGCCAAAAAGATATAAATTGGTTCAGTTAATTGATTAATTGAGCCTGAAAAAATCCACATGCTGGTGGATGAAAGCGCTAGATCAGTTACATGCCCGTCTTATTTTTGTCTCTTCATTATATTCGTCAATGTTAAAAGTTTTCCCCGAGTGCTTTTTGTTCATTATTAAAGGTCGTATTATTGGTTACTAGCGTGTTTCTCCTTTGGGGCTTATTCACATTCAGTTATGGTTTGGTTAAGAGCCACACTAGATACCACCTTTGGCATAAAGGTAGGGTTTGTCCTTAAAGATACCCTGCCCTGATGAAAAATTATAAAAGGTTCCACTGCCATTAATGCCTGTAGCTCTGAAACTCTTCGTGCTGAAGTTACTGCCAGGAGCAGAGCTGTTTTCCATGATAATAATTTTAGATCGGCTGTGTTGGCTGGCTCAAAAGGTGGTAGGGTCAGTTTTTCCAAAACAGAATCGAGGTCCCAAGTTGGTGTTGGTGCTCTCCAGGGCGGTCTTATGTTTTTAGCCCCTCTGAGGTACTGCTTTAGCAAGGGATGAGAGAATAAAGGAGGATATGTGTTGTAATGTGCTGAAAAGGCAGGGGCGTGGATCTTAATTGATGAGGACAGGCCTCTGTCCAGCATCTCAGTTAAGTATTGTAAAATCTGAGGAATGTTTGGAACAAGAGGGTCAAGGCTTTGAGCCTGGTTCCAGGCGCAGAATCTCTTCCATTTTTTGAGTAAGCTTTCCTGGTGCTAGGCCTCTGGCCTCCAAAATGACATCCATAACAGCTTTAGAGAGAGGTGATGCCTGTTTGACTAATGTATCTGCCATGCAGCCAGGTTTAGGGTTTTGAGCTGACCATGCAGGATCTGATTGTTTTGTTGAGTCAGAAGGTGTGGAATTTGAGGCAAAATCCATGGTGGTCCTTGAGCAAAGTTCCTTAGAATAGGGTACCAGTGCTGGCATGGTCAGTCTGGAGCAATCAGGATCATCTGTGTTTTTTCTTGTCTGGCTTTTAGGAGTACCTTTGAAAGGAGAGGCAGTGGCGGGAAGGCATAAACTTTTAGGTTTTTCCAGCCGAACAGAAGAGCATCCACTTTCCATGCTTGTTTGTGATGAGTCCTTGTGCAGAATTTTTGTAGTTGGCAATTCAGTGGGGAGGCAAAAATATCTATGTCTGGGCATCCCCACTTTTGCATTACCATGCTGAAGATTTGTGGATTAAATTTCCATTCGTGAGGGTCCATGATATTTCTGCTTAGATCATCTGCCAGAGTATTTTTCCTTTCCTGGCAGGAATTGTGCTTGCAGGTGGACTTGATATGCTAGAGCTGTGTTCCACAAGATCATGGCTTGCCTGTAAAGGGGATAAGAATGAGTGCCCCCTTGCTTATGTACCACATTACTGTGGTGTTGTCTGTCTTTAGTAGTAATTGTCCTGGATGTAGAAGGTCCTTGAAAGCTGTTAGGACATTTTGAACAGCCAACATCTCTTTTTGATTGATGTGAAGATGCATCTGATCTGTGGTCCACTTGCTCTGAATGTATTTTCCTGCCATGTGTGCTCCCCAGGCGTAATCCGAAGCATCTGTTGTTAGAGTTTGCCTGGCTGTGGGTTGGATAAAACGCTGACCCTTGTTTTGGTGACATGCCTGTGCCCACCATCGAAACTCCTGCTGTAGGCAGGGAATCATTGGTATTACTGCTTCTAAACTGTGAGAGTGTCGAGTCCAAACACTTTTCAGGTACCACTGTAATTTCCTCATATGCAGTCTGGCGTATGGTATTAGTAGTATGCAAGATGCCATGAATCCCAGGGCCTGCAGAATTTTTCTTGCAGGGAGATGGAACTTTCTTGCCAGCAATTGAAAATATTGAGTTAGTTGAACTTGTTTGTCTGGTGTGAGGTAAGTCATCTGGGCTGTTGTATTTAAGCTGGCACCCAGGAATATAATCTGTTGCAAGGGCACTAGTTTTGACTTCTTTTCGCTTACTGTGTACCCTAGAGAAATTAGCAACCTTTTTACAAACGCCAGATGCTGTAGAAGAATGCCCTTTGTCCCCGCTTGAATGAGGCAGTCATCCAGGTATGGATATATTTGAATTCCTTTTTGTCTGCAAAATGCAATTACTGATGCCAGGCACTTTGTGAAGACCCTGGGCGCAGTAGATAAGCCAAAGGGCAGTGCAGAGAATTGGTAGTGCATTGTACCCGCTTTGAATCTGAGGTATCTTCTGCAATTTTGTCCGATAGGGTCATGCAGGTATGATTCTTTGAGTTCCAGAGTAACAAGCCAAGCCTTTCTCTCCAGCATGGGTAGAAGCTGCTGCAATGTCAACATTTTGAATTTTGGAATATCCAGGTAAGCATTCAGAATTTGAAGGTCTAGTATGGGCCTCCAGGCCTTGTCCTTTCTGAGGACCAGGAAGAGTCTTGAGTAAAATCCTTGTCCTTGTTACTGTTGTGGTACTGTTTGAATAGCTCTCATGTCCAGGAGGGCTGAAATTTGTTTTTGTGCCTCTGCCCATTGATTTTGTGGCAGGTCTGGCATTCCTTTTAGCCTTGGTAAAGTATGAAAGTGGAATCTGTAACCTTGAGACACAATATTCAGGACTCATTTATCCTCGGTGATTGTTTGCCAGTTTTGTGAAAAAAGTGCTAGTTTTCCCCCTAAGGGGGCTTCCAAAAGGGACGTGCTTGGGGTATGAAGGGGAAAGTCATTGTGACTGTTTCCTGTAAGGTTGAGACTTGTCCTCACCTCCTTTTGGGGTTGAAGTGCCCCCACTGTCGTCTGTTTGAGCCTTGGGGTTGAGATCTGCCTCTTGGACGTCTGTATCTGCCTCTCTGTGGCCTGACACTGGAAAGGACCAATTCTTTGTTGGCCAATTTCTGCTAAACCGAGGTGGCTGTACCTGTAAGAAATCCTTGACTGTTTGCATAGATTTAGCTTTATCCTCCATTTTCTTTAACACCTCTTCTGCCTTAACACCAAACAAAGTATCATGCTGTAAAGGAGCATTCAATAATTTTGCCTTAACATGATCAGGTAAACTTTGTTCTTTTAACCAAGCATGTCTACGAATCACAGAACCTCTAACAGCGGCTCTACAAGAGACCTCTAAAGAATCAAAACCACATTGCAGAGTATGTTTTCCCACCTGTTCAACTGCATGTAATAAATCCTGCATTTCTTTACAATCAGGAGCTTCTGAGCTTGCAAGCATTTTCTATTTTAACTGAGCCATTAAATATTGTTGGTACTTAAGCATGTGAAACTGGCAGTTTAAAGCTCTTACTGCTAAAGTTGCAGAAGTGTATACTTTCTTCCCCCATCTATCCAAAGCTCTGGAATCTCTGTCCGAGGGTACTGGATTTTTTGCAATGGAAGCCTTAACCCCTTTTGGACCCTGGGAAATAGATTCTGTATCAGCAGAAGGGTTTTTGTAAAGAAACTTGAGAGTCAGGGACTCTATAATACCTATTTGGCTTGGCTAGAGCAGGGGGCAAAGAGTCAGGAGATAAACTGGATTCAGAGAGCACATCATCCACAATATCTAGCACTGGTGGAATAGCCAGGGGCCTGTGTTGAGGCAATAAGAGGAAATCCCTGAGCCTTTTCTTGGATTCTGAGTAATCCTGGCTTTCCCAATGGAAATGCTCCCTCATGGTATGTAAAGTTTCCCCAAAAGAATAATCCTCAGGAGGAGAGGCTGAAGGGATGGATTCTTCAGCATCAGAGTCCTCATAGGGGGGTAGAGAGTATCCCTGGTCTGAAGAGGAATCAGAAGAAATGGAAACCTGATCAGAGGAGTCATAGTCTGCATCCTGCCTAGGCCTTTTCTTAGGAGGGGGATGGGAACCCCTGATTAGAGTAATGAGGTCTTCAGCCATTTTAAGCATCTGTTTCTTAGGCATGGAGGACTGTCCAGGAGAATGCTGTACTTGTTTCTTTGTCTTTAATGGTACCTTTGTCTTGGCTGTTGTTTTAACGGTAAGTTGTGAAGGTCTGAAAACACCCTCAGAAGCCAATGCCTGCTCAGCGGCTCCAGACCCATCTGAGGGATTAGTTTCCATAGGCCCATTACCTTGAGTTTCCAGAGGCCTAGATGTCTCCACATGGCAGTCAGAAGCGGCCTGTGGCTCTGAGGTAGCGGATGTCAGGGGCTGCGAAAGCACCTCACTGAGAACCGGCGACTGGCCTAGAAGAGGTTTCGTCGCCTGTTTTGGACTTCAGATGCCTGTCTTTATCCTTGTCTTTGTGTTTTTTCGGTATTGAGGTCGTCGGCTGATCCGACGGCATCGTATAATTGAACCTTCGGCCAAAGTAGTGCAAAGCAAAATCAAAACGTCTTTTTATAGTGCGTTTGTTAAATCTAGCACAAAACTGACAACTAGTGATGTCGTGATCAGGGCCTAGGCATGGAATAAACTAAGAGTGGAAGTTCTTATGAGGTATTTGCTTCCCACAAGAAATACAATTATTACCTTTTTCTGACATCGGTCTGAGGCAAGAAAAAAGTTTCCCCAACGGGATACTTAGCTTTATTGAAGACTTCAGTCTGAAATTCGAGTCTGCCAACCAGCACTTGCGAACTACTTCTGCTTCGGGCACCGCATGGCAAGAAAGACTGAAGAAAATGGCGTTGGATGCATCTTGTATACCCCTGGTGCACAGACGTCAGGGAAGAAGCGACAGCAACCGACGCCGGACCAAGACTTTGTAATTCAGGCCGACTGCGGGACCTCCTGACGGCAGGATAACCCAAGTGTAATGACTGCAGCAGTGTAACGCGATGAATATCTGAAAGTGTTGAGATCCTGCCCTGAAGCGAAGATATTTTCTGCAGAACTCCCTGATGGGAATGTGTAGGTAGACTTCTTGTGTCCAGGGTGACTAGCCAAGCGTCTTTGGACAGCATGGGTAGCCGCTACTGCAGGGTGAGCATTTTGAATTTTGGGATCACCAGAAAGGTGTTTAGAACAGACAGGTCGAGGATGGGGTGCCAACTGCCCTCTTTTCTGGGTACCAGAAAAAGTCTGGAGTAGAAGCCTTGGTCTATCTGCTCTGCAAAAACGTGTTCTACTGCTCCCAAGGAGAGCAAGGAATGTATTTGCTTTTAAGCCTCTGGCCACTGATTTGGTGGTAGACCTGGGAAATCTTTTGTGGGGTTGGAAGGATGTGGAAGGAGAATTTGTACCCCTGAGACACAATGTTCAGAACCCATTGGTCCTTGGTAATGGTGGCCCAAGTGCTTGAGTGAAGGGAGAGTTTTCCTCTTAGGGGTATGTGACGATGGGCAGAGGTGAGGTAGGGAGAGAGAGAGTCATTGTGATGTTTTGCCATAAGGGGGTGGTTTAGAACTCCCTGGTTTTGAAGTGGAGGTAGGCCACTGCTTAGATCTTTGCAACCCACAGGACTGCTGTCTTGGAAGTCTGTTTCTACGGGGCCTAGGCTGGCCCTCTTTACTAGGTGCAGGAAAGGACCAGCGCTTGGAAGAAAAAAGCCTGCTGAACCTAGGGGGCTGTACCTGAAAGAAATCTTTAACAGTCTGCATAGATTTTGCTTTTTCTTCCATCTTTTTTAATACCTCTTCTGCTTTAGTACCAAATAACTTCTCTGTGCAAGGATGCATCCAACAATTTTGATTTGACATGGTCTGGCAGGGGTTGTTCCTTAAGCCATGCATGTCTTCTAATGACAGATCCAGTGACTGCTGCCCTGCAAGAAGCTTCTAGGGCGTCAAAACCGCACTGCAAAGTGTTTAATTACTTGACCAGCACAGTGCATTAATTCCTGCAAATCATTAGATTCTGCCTGTGCAGGAAAGGAGGAACTTTTTTGTTTAAGGAGTCCCAAGGTATGTTGCTGATATTTAAGCATATGGAACTGAAAATTGAGTGCCCTGATAAAAGAGTAGCTGAGGTGTATACCTTTTTACCCCATCTATCCAATGCTCTGGAATCCCTGTCTGAGGGGGTGGGATTCTTAGCTGAAAAAGCTTTAAACTCTTTTGGGCCTTGAGTAATGACCTCAGGGTCCGCTGCTGGGTTTTTAAACAGATATTAACAAAATCTCTAAATTTGCGTCAAACTGTAAAAACTCCACCCACCATTGCCTTTCCCTTCAATCCCTAAATTGGTTAGAACTACCAAACTACCTAACCTATCTGCAGCACACAAACATATATTTCAGCCATCTAACTGTCCTGCTCTAGCTAACATCCTTCCTCCCTACACCCCTAAGAGATCTCTCAGATCTGAACATCAAAATCTGATTGATATCTACAAACCTAAAAGTCCTGCTGGCCAGCTTCTCCTCTCTTTCACTATCGGTAAGGCTTGGAACTCTCTCCCTTCCTCTCTAAGAACTATATCAAGCACTGAAAATTTCAAAACTCTGCTTTTCAAACATCTGTCCACTAAATGGAAATGCACCTGCTTTCACCCTACCTAAAACATTTCAAAATCTCAAATTCCTACCTAGAGTGCAAAAAGGTGTGGCTGCCCTTCAGTCCACCTCAGCTAAAAAATATCCAAGTACATACCACATGGAGTGTTCCATTGCACTCAAAATGTCCCAAAGACCTATCTTCATTCTGCTTCATGTAAATATTGTAAATAGATTTCTTAACTCTCTTCTCTATGTGCTTATATAATTGCATTTTCTCAAACTACTCTATAAGAATTTCTTTACAAATGTATAACCTTCTAAGAATGTGCTCATGTGCTCAAATTATGCTTTGTCTTAAGAACAGCTTATGATTGTATAACCTTTTAGAATAACCTTAGTGAAGTAGTATTTGACTTTGTTGCAATAATGAATGTTTCTATTGTACAAACTGATTACCTCAATGTATCATTCATATTTTATATTTCTGTATTTTATATTTGTACATCTGGAGCTTTTCTCCCCGGGCCTCCACTGAAAATGGGTCTCAGGGCCCAGTGGACTTCCCCGGTAATCAAACTGGAAATAAATAAATAATAAATAAATATTTGTGAGAGTCAGCGACTCTGTAGTACCCGTCTGGTCTTCTGGGAGTGGGGGGGGGGGGGGGGGTCTTGAGTCAAGCTGGATTCCAGGAAGACATCTTCCACATCTAGGACTGAGGGGATGGCTAAGGGCCTGTGCTGTGGAAGGTCCAGGAACTCTCGAGTCTCTTTTTAGACTGTGGGTAGTCTTGACTCTCCCATTTGAAATGCTCCCTTAAAGTATGCAGGGTTTCCCCAAAGGAAAAATCCTCTGGGGAAGAGGCTGAAGGAATAGATTCCTCTGCATCAGAATCCTCATATGAAGAGAGGGGCTGCATGTCTTCATAGTCAGATGCATCAGATTCATCTGACTCTTGTTCAGACAAAACTTCTGGAACCATCTCTTTTTTTTTTTTTGAGGGAGTGTCTTGACTTCCCCTAATCAGCATGATAAGGTCCTCTGCCATTCTAAGCATTTGTGACTGAGGCAAGGGAGCAAGCGCCAAAGAATGGCTGAAAGTCAGTTTCTTGGGGGTGGTTCGACCCCTGGGCCTAAGGAAATCGGTAGGTTTAGAAAGAACGGTTAGCTGGGAAAGAAGGCGTTGGTTTATGTCTGGATTCGGTGTCGAGAAGGACTTCCTCGGAAGACGGTGCCTGCACAGTGACTCCGGACCCATCCAAGGTAGAGATGATTACAGGATCCTTGGACGAAAAAGAGTTCTGCAGCATACCTCGGTAGAGGCCTGCAAATTAACAAAAGCGGGCATCAGTGCCCCACTGAATTCCGGAGGACTGACGACCAGCTTGGCCATAGCATCATCGGAAGGTTTAGTCCTGTGCGGTCTGTCTCTGTCTTTATTTTTACGTTCTTTCGGAAGGTCTGCTGTCGGAACGCTTATGGAAGGCATATCAGAATTCGAGGACTGTAAAGGGAAATATCTGACTACAATAAGAGCCCGACGACGAATACTTCTGACATGAAACAAAGCACAGAACCGATGACGAGAGACGTTGTGGTGTGGCCTAAATAAGTGACGCAGAAGGAGTTAAGTCCCGGTGTGGTTTTTGCTTTCCACAAATGAGACAATTAACTTTTTCTGACAACGGTTAGTGCAAGAAAAAAGGATTCCCAATGGGGTACTTGGCTTTCAAAGACTTCAACTTCAATTAAAAAATGAAACTCTGGTAGCGGCCGACCGGCACTCATGCGAACTGCTTCTACTTCGGGCTCCATGGCAAGAAAGACTGATGCAATGGTGCAGCTGCCTTCCTTTATATCTGTGACGACCTGACGTCAGTCTTCAAGCGACAGCAACCAACGCAAAAATACTAAGTCTCTAGTATTCAGGCCCCAGCAGGGATAACCCAAATGTGATGACTGCAATAGTGAAACAAAGAACATTCTGAGATTTAGCCTCCGAGTCAGGAAACTGGCTTAGTGTCTGTGATGCCCGAGAAAGAAAAGCCAGAGAGTACCTGGTCTGGTAATTAATGGCACTAATAGCCAAGGTGGGCGACGTACATATACCTTCTTACCCAGCCTTTCCAATACCTTGCTTTTCCTTATCAGAGGGAAGCAGCTTAACAAAATAAGGCAAATGAGAGGATATGTCAGACAATGGAGACCACAGCTGGGTCAGCAGAGGGACATTTATAATGAAACAGTCATCAGGGACTTTATGAAATCTGTCAGTTCTCTCTGGGGCAGGGGCGTGAGAGTCATGGGTTTTAGATGATGATGGAAAGTCATACAGGAAAACAGGAAGAACTGTCGGAACTGCAGAGTGTGCAGGGACTTCCATCTGAAATAGATCATAGTAACATTTTTGTTCTTCAGAGATCTGGGAGGAATACCATTTAAAAAAATTCCCTCCACTTATTTTAATAGTTTACCCTGAAAGAAAGCTGTTCTACAGGAAAATCTCCCCCATTAGACTCCTCCTCAGGAAAAGCATATTCCAGAGGAGATGGAATCTGGGTGGAGTAAGCCAGGGAGTCTTCATCAGAAGAGGGATCTTCAGAGTCAGATTCAAGGACCTGGGACTCTGAAGCCTCCACAGGGGAAAAACCTTGAGACCCAGAAGCCAGTACTGAAAAAGTAAAAGCAGGAATAGGGAGGGCAGATGAAGAAGCTGAAGGCCTAAACCCCATCAAGGTCTTAAGAGCCTGCAAAAATGTGTCCCAATCCTACTGAGGGGTAGAGGGGGACACTCGAAAGTTTGTTTTTTTGTTTCTTTTTAACAAGCTTCTCCGCTAAAAGAGTGCGCCCAGACGTAGGCCTAACATCTGGTTGATCCCTCGACGAGGGGCAGGAGCGTCACCAGAGTTCTCCAGTATAAGCCGCAGTCCCCCCAAGTTACCCAAACTGGTTGTCTGCATAGCCTCGGACGTGTTAGGATCTATACCCTTGATGGCTTCCTCAGAGGTATCCAGCAAAGAAGCGGATCCTATCTCTAAACATACCACTGGGTCTTCACCGACCTCAAGGGGAACGTCAGAGGAAGCAGGTGCAGCTGAAGAGGATTCAGGCCTTAACTTACTTACCTTCCTCTTCAAACTTGGCTCAGTTGAAAGACTCCAAGAACCCTCCATCACGTCCCTAGCCTACTGTTTGAGTTTTTGATTCTCAGGGTAAAGATTTAAGGCTTCCTGCTAGGAAGCCAGATATAGTGGTTGTTATGACTGAACTGAAACTTTATACTAGAAACTTAACCTGTGTTTATTTTTTTCAAGACACAGGGAAACCACTTGGGCATTTATCCAGCAGGTTCAGGAAAAGAAGTACATTTTAACCCCCCTTTGCACCCTGTTTTAGCCTATTACAAAAAAGTTTGCACCAGGGAAATATTCCATGAATTTCACAGCCATTGGATAAAGTTCTACAACCTTACTAAGGATGAAGCAACACTCCTCAACCAGTTAAGAGGTACTGACACTAAGCGTGTCATGAAGCCGGATTGGGGGGGTGGGGGTGGAGTTGTCCTGGTAGACAAAATTGACCATATTAACGACATTACCAACATGTTACAGTATATTGACAAGTATGAGGTAGCCTCTTTAAATGAGATTAATATTTCTCAAAGAAGGCTACAGTTGTTTTTGGAGGACAGTTTGTTAAAGGGGGTGATTAATAAAGAGTTGTACAACTTCTTACAGAATAAATATCCTTACATCTCTACTGTTTTGTCTACCTAAAGTACATAAAAATGTGTTACACCCCCCTTACAGACTTATTGTGGCAGCACACAACAGCTCCACATATTCGTTATTGATCAGCTTCTCAAGGACATACTGTCCAGTACAGACTACATACTTTTTGATTCCTGGGACATTTTGTCCAGGATACAAAATGAATTATTTGAAGAGACCACAGGGTTTTCAACTATCGATGCAGTTGACTTGTTTGGTTCCATTCCTCATGATATCGGATATGAATTATTCCAAGAGGCCCTGGTGGAATACAGTCATTTGAATGCCAATATGATTAATTTAGTTATGGAATTAGTCCTTAACAAGAATTACTTTGTTTTCAAGGAGGAGTATTACAGGCAGTCTCAAAAGGGGTTGCCATGGGGTTGAGTTGTGCCTCGATGTATACAAACCTGGTTATGACGATGTGGGAAAAACATTTTATCTTTGGATCGGACTTTGTAAGCAATTGGCTATTGTATTTGCAATACCTGGATGATGTTTTTATTTTGTAGAAGGGGCATGCTGTAGTAGCTGACAATTTTGCTGACTACATTAACAATGTATGTGATTATTTTAAATTCACACACATTTATGATTCCACTACTATCAACTTAGATGTCAACATTACTAGTGACACAAACACGAACACATTCACATCCAAGGTTTACTGCAAGCCGACATACTCAAATAGCTTTTGAAGTTATAAAAGCCATCACCCCTTTTACGTCAAGAAGAACCTAGTGAGAGGACAAATGATCATGGGGGCCTGAATGTGTTCAACCCAGGACAGTTTGAAGAGGGAACTAGGTCAGTTAATTCAAATGTTTACTGACAGGGGTTACTCAGAGGACTGGGTTCATGAATTGGGTATTGACATCTGGAGTGGGTGGGGTAGCAGATACACACCTTTGTTCGGGTGCCCCAGCCCCGAAAAAAGTAACCCTCCCAGGGGGTTAGTTACACTCATTCTCACTCTATGGTTACCTACTATGGCTCCCTTGGTCATAAGATTAGAGACATTGTTAATAAAAACTGGGTTATTTTGGAGGGCAACGAGGACCGGATCCAGTCCCTTGGTAAAGAACCATTATTTTCATACAAGTTAGGACATACTATGAAACATCTATTGGAACATCCCCTTATAAATATGAAGGAAAGAAGGGGAACAAAGAAATGTGGCAGATGTAACCAGTGCTCACTTATTTTGGAAAGTACGGAGATATGGATAGGGGACCCACTGCAGAGAATTTATTTGGCAGGGGGGAACTGCCAAACTAAGGGTTTGGTTTACTTGAGTGTTTGTCAGGGGTGTAATATGTTTTACGCAGGCAAAACTGAAAGACCCCTGAGAAAAAGGATTTATAAATACTCATATGCAATGGAAACTCAACAGTAATAGTGCTTTACACACACATGCACAGAAATGTGATAACTTTATAGGATACAAGTTTGGGATTTCAGAAGTGGTCAGATACAATGAGAGGGGAGGGGATTGGTGTAATGAAATGAGGAGAAGGGAAATGATGCGGCAGTTGTCACAAAATGCCACCCAAACACCTGGTATCAATAACCACTTATCTTTGGTGCCTGTACTGAAGCAAAGGGCACTTAAGTTATAAAGGCAATTTTTTTACAAAGTTTTGATAAACTGTTAATTACTTTAGAAAGGAAAGAATATACTAAATATACATTTTTTTCTACTTTTTTTTTAATATGGACTTTCCACTGTTAGTTATAACCTGTTTTTTTAAATGTTAATTGACTTAGGTATGTCGGCTACTTAAACCATGACGCAATTCTTTTTTACGGTTTTGAAAAAGTCTGTGATTTGATCAGACAAAAGCGCTTACCTTATCTATTGTATGTGACATTAAAGCAATGGATGTTTTTATCCTACTGATTTTATGTACTACAACAACAGTTTGGAGGAATTTTAAGATTTTGCTGCACGTTGTTCTATTAAATTGCGGAGTGGAACTTTTGGTCTTGTCTGTGTTCCTGGGCTTCTGAGTCAGTTACAGCAGTGTTTCTTGTTTTATTGGTGGAGTTCATACTCCTGCACACTCTCTTTACTTAAGGCTGAAAGACAGCTATGCAAGGTCTTTGGCACAAAGTCTTGCCAAACAAAACAGGAACGGTGATCGTGACTAGACCCCAAGCAAAACAGACAAAGCTTGTGACTATATGTGTGGAATCTGCCTTCCACACCTAGACTTGCCATTCTTGGATAACATGAACAGCAGCAAGTGGCAGTAGGAATAAAATAAATCCCCAGCGGGGTACTTATCTGAAGCTGGAAGCGAAACAACGAAATCAGACTCCAGACCATACACGAGTCAACCTTTCCGACTGATGGCGAAAAAGTTCTGAAGATGGTACGTGTGGACGTCCCTTTTATGGCTAATATCAGTACCTATGTGCAAAATCTCACATACAGGCAGTGGCTATGAGCTTTTGTACATAGGCCAGATGTCGGGATGGCATACAACCCATATGCAAAGAATACTGTAACATTGAATAGAAGGACATCCAACTATAAACATGAAATCATAAATTAATGAATTAAAAATGAAGAATGCTGGTGGTTCCATGATGGTGGCATTCCAGTGAACACCTTAATGTGGCTCCTCAGAAACAAATAAAATCATTAATAGCCATGAAAAATAAGTTTCAAAATCTTTCTCTTTGGTAAACAACACATCAGCGACCAAATCAATGCCTCCAGTGAAGAATTAAATTGACTATCCTGTAAAATATTAAACTAACTTTCTTCTAAGCAAACCTCGCCAGCACAAATTCACGATAATGGCCTGACAGAGCTGAAGAGAAGGTAAAGGAAAAAGAAGCGGAGCTCGAGCTGACAAAAATGACGAGCGAATCTGAAATAATGGAAGCACAAAGGGTTTAAATGAAATACTCACAAGGGGTTTCTCCTGAAAAAGAAACTAAAAGGCAAAGAACAAAAAACAAGAGAACCTGAAATTTTCTACAAAATATAAAGTGGAGCAAATATCCAATCCAGATGACCTAAAATCTGCATTACTACCTCTCCAAATAACTATTCAAAACTTTTCGGATCAACTTTTAGGGTTCGGAAGCACATTAAGGCAAATAGCTTCCTGACTAAAAAAAAAAGCAAAAAAGTGTCCAAAATCGAATATACAAATATATCAAACTCAAAAAGAAAATTAAACAAATGCCAAGAAGATACATGAGATGCATCAGAAAATCATCGACTTACAGGCAAGAAGTAGGAGGAACAATATACTAATCTGAGTTATCCCAGAAAAATACAATCAAGTAAAAGTAATAGAAACAGTAAAACAAGCCATAGGACACCTTTTAGAGAACGATTCAGAGGCTGGTGGGATGGTCATCGATAGAGCACACCAAGCTCTTTGCAAAACACAAAACTTGGACAAACCAAGGCAAATGTATGCTAAATTTCTTAACCATCAAGATGTTTTATAAAATTCTAATGGCAGCAAAGAAAAAAATCTATTTCATGGATGGAAGCAAAATATCATTTCAACACAACTTACCCTTCCAAATAAAATAGTAAAAATAATTATTTCCATTTTGTGCTTGTTTAATAGCAAAAATAAATAAATAAATAAAGTTCCAGATGAGGTATCTAAATACATTAATCTTCCAACATAAGGATGTTAACCACACAATCGAATCAGCCAAAGAAGCAAAAGCACGGTTTATGAAAATCTTCAACGAACTGCCAGATGTTATAACCTGAAAAAAAAACTTAATGGGAAGATTTGGTAAGAAATGGTGCAAAGGGACAGATTTAAATTAAATAAATAAGAAAAGGAAAGTACACATGGAATACTGTGTTCCCTTCGAATAAGAGGGGAACCAAAAAACTGGCAGAACTGTGTGTTAAATTAAAATATTAAAGAGAGCCAGTTGCCTACATGGACATTTTGAAATGTAACTCCAATCTCTTCCTTTTCCTTTGAGACAGACTATTCATAGCTACAAGAGGTCAAATAACACCATTAAACAACCTGACAACAAAATAATAATGTCTCTTGTTAATAGACTTTGGTTAAGATCAGAAAAGTACAGTTTTGTACCTACCATAAATGTAGATGTTTGAGTGTTCACCCTGCTGCAGTCATCATACTTGGGTTATCCTGTCGTCAGGCGGTCCCGCAGTCAGGCTGAGTTCCAAAGTCTTGGTCCGGTGTTGGTTGCTGTCGCTTCTTCCCTGACGTCAGTGTGCCAGGGGTATATAAGAGGCATCCAATGCCATCTTCTTCTGTTTTTCTTGCCCCAGATGTCAGGTGCCCCCAATATGTAGGCAATATATATCTATCTATCTATATATATATATATATATATATATATATATATATATATATATATATATATATATATCTATCTATATCTATATATATGTATATATATATATGTATATATATATATATATATATATATATATATATATATAGCTATATAAAAAAATACATATTAAAAAAAAACAATACCTTCAGGCACAAGCAAATACACCACAGAAGTTGTATAGGATAGAATGGTATAGATAAGTCCAGCTAGTTCAGAAGGGATGGAGGGAGGGTAACCTGGACTGCAGCAGGGTGAACACTCGAACATCTACATTTATGGTAGGTACAAAACTGCACTATGTTCATCGTGTTACCCTGCTGCAGTCATCACACTTGGGTTGAATCCCAAAGCTAAGGATGGGTGGTGGAGTTAAACAGGGTTAGAAGAAGCTAGTAGGCCCTGCAAAACTGCAGTGGCAAAACCAGCTTTCGTCTTAGAATATAGAGGTAAGTGATAGTGTTTGGTGAAGGTGTGCACTGAACTTCAAGTTGCAGCTTCCAGAATATCCTTGGTTGGCACCCCCCTGAGAAAGGCTGCTGATGTAGCTGTAGCCCTGTTGGAGTGGGACCTAATGTTAGCAGGTACCGGTTTCCCATGATGCGTGTAGCAGAAACGTATGCAATGTCCTATCCATTTTGAAATGGTCTGTTTTGAGATGGCTTTTCCTTGTGATCCTGCAGCATAGACTACAAAGAGCTGGTCAGATTTTCTGAAAGCCTTAGTTTTATCCAAGTAGTAACGTAATTGCCTGTGAATGTCCAAAGAGTGCAGGAGTCTTTCTCCTTTGTTCTGGGGATTTGAGAAAAAGGTGGGCAAATGAATGGTTTGGTTTACGGCCACACTGGATACCACCTTTGGCATAAAGGAAGGGTTAGTTCATAGAGAGACTCTGTCTTGATGAAAAATGAGGAAAGGCTCCACTGCCATTAGTGCCTGTAGCTCTGAGACTCTTCTAGCTTAAGTTATTGCTAGTAGCAGGGCAGTTTTCCATGAAAGAAATTTTAAATCAGCTAAAAATGCTGGTTCAAAGGGTGGCAGCGTAAGCTTTTCCAGAACAAAGTTGAGATCCCAAGTAGGTGTTGGTGCTCTCCTGGGCAGTCTTATGTTCTTAGCCCCTCTGAGGTACTGTCTTAGGAGCGGATGTGAAAATAAAGGAGGATCCGTGTTATAATGAGCTGAAATTGCTGAGGCGTGGATCTTAATAGATGAAAAGGAAAGTCCTTTGTGCAACATCTCAGTTAAATATTGTAGAATCTGAGGAAAGTTTGGATCAAGGGGATTTTGGCCTTTAGCCTGGTTCCAGGCGCAAAATCTTTTCCATTTGTCTGAATAGGTTTTCCTGGTGCTGGGCCTTCTGGCCTCCAGAATGACATCCATAACAGCTTTGGATAGAGGTGTTGGCTGGTTGTTTAGGTAATTTGCCATGCAGCCAGGTTTAAAGTCTTGAGCTGGCTGTGTAGAATCTGATTGTCTCGCTGGGTGAGCAGGTGAGGAATTTGTGGTAAAATGCATGGTGGGCCGTGGGCCATGTTCCTTAGAATTGGATACCAGTGCTGGTGTGGCCAGTCTGGTGCAATGAGTATCATTTGTGGTCTCTCTAATCTGACTTTCAGCAGTACCTTTGCTAGAAGAGGCAGTGGAGGAAAGGCATACATCGTTAATGTTTTCCAACTGAATGAGAGGGCGTCCACTTTCCAAGCTTGTGAGTGGAATGTCCTTGTGCAAAATTTTTGAAGTTGGTAGCTTTGGGGGTTGGCAAACAGATCTATGTCTGGGTGTCCCCATTTTTAAGTTATCATTGCAAATACTTGTGGATCTAGTTTCCACTCGTGGGGATCCATGATGTTTCTGCTTAGGTCGTCTGCCAATGTGTTTTTCTTTCCTGGCAGGAATTGTGCTTGTAGTTGAACTTGGTAAGACAGTGCTGTGTTCCACAAGGTCATTGCTTGCCTGCATAGAGGGTAGGAATGTGTGACCCCTTGCTTGTTTATGTACCACATTACTGTGGTATTGTCCATCTTTATTAGTTGTCCTGGTTGTAAGAGGTCCTTGAAAGCTGTTAGGGCATTCTGTACTGCTAGCATTTCTTTTTGATTGATATGCAGATGCCTTTCATCTGTAGTCCATTTGCCCTGAATGCACTGTCCCTGCCATGTGTGCTCCCCAGGCATCGTCCGATGCATCTGTTGTCATAGTCTGCCTGGCTGTGGGTAAGGTGAAAGGCTGACCCTTGTTGAGGTGACATGCCTGTGCCCACCATAGAAACTCCTGTTGAAGGCAGGGAATGAGTGGTATCATTGTTTCCAAGCTGTGGCTGTGCTGAGTCCATACGCTTTTCAGGTACCATTGTAATTTCCTCATATGCAGTTTTGCAAATGGTATTAGTGGTATGCAAGATGCCATGAATCCCAAGGCCTGCAGAATTTTTCTTGCAGGGAGTTGGGTCTTCTTTGCCATTATTTTGAAGTATTGAGTCAGCTGTTGCTGCTGGTCTGGCGTGAGATAAGCCATCTGGGCCGTTGTATTCAAGCTGGCACCCAGGAATATTATGTTTTCTGAGGGCACTAGTTTTGATTTCTTTTTGTTTACTGTGTACCCTAGGCAACTTAGAAGGTATTTGACAAATGCCAGATGCTTTAAAAGAATGTCCTTGCTTTCTGCTTGTATAAGGCAGTCGTCCAGGTATGGGTATATTTGAATTCCTCTTTGTCTGCAGTATGCAATTACTGGTGCCACGCATTTTGTGAAGACCCTGGGCACAGTAGATAAGCCAAAGGGCAGTGCAGAGAATTGATAATGGGTTAAACCTGCAATGACGCGGAGGTATCTTCTGCAATTTTGTCTGAAAGGGACATGCAGGTATGCCTCTTTGAGATCCAACGTTACTAGCAAAGCATTCCTGCCCAGCATGGGAAGAAGCTGCTGTAGCGTTAGCATCTTGAATTTTGGTACTTGCAGATAGGTGTTCAGAATTGAAAGATCCAGAATGGGTCTCCATGCTTTGTCCTTTCTTGGGACTAGAAAGAGTCTTGAATAAAATCCTTGTCCTTCCTTCTGTGTAGGTACCTATTGAATGGCTCTCATGTCCATGAGAACTGTAATTTGTTTTTGTGCCTCTGCCCATTGATTTGGTGGCAGGTTTGGCATTCCTTTTATCCTTGGCAAGGTATGAAAGTGGAATCTGTATCCCTGTGAGGCAATGTTTAGGACCCATTTGTCTTTTGTGATGATGTGCCAGTTGTCTTCAAAAAGTGCTAATTTTCCTCCCAAGGGAGCTGCCAATAGAGATTTGCTTGGTAGTTTGAGGGTTGAGTCATTGTGTTTGTCTTCTGCTAGCTTGGGGCCCGTCTTCTCCTCCTTTCTGGGTAGCAGTACCCCATTGGCGAGGTTTGTAAGGGCCTTGTGACTGACCTCTGTCCCTTGGGCATCTGTATTTGCCCCTCTGCGATCTGTCAGAAGTTGGAAAGGACCAGTTTTTTGTTGGCCAATTTCTGCTGAAAAGAGGGGGTTGTACCTGTAAAAAAATCCTTGACCGTCTGCATAGACTTTGCCTTATCTTCCATTTTCTTTAAAACCTCTTCTGCTTTGACACCAAATAATACATCCTGCTGTAAAGGTGCATCCAATAATTTTGCTTTAACATGATCAGGCAGGGTTTGTTCTTTTAACCAAGCATGTCTACGTATGACAGACCCAGTAACAGCTGCTCTACAGGAAGCTTCCAATGAATCAAATCCACATTATAAAGTATGTTTGCCCACCTGTTCAGCTGCATGCAACAGATCCTGCATTTCCTTGAATTCAGACTGTTCAGAATGAGTGCTCATTTTTTGTTTTAATTGAGACATTAGGAATTGCTGATATTTCAGCATGTGAAACTGACAATTTAATGTTCTCATAGCCAGAGTAGCTGAGGTGTATATTTTCTTTCCCCATCTATCTAGGGCTCTGGAATCCCTTTCAGAGGGCACAGGATTTTTAGCCATAGAAGCTTTAGCCCCTTTGGGACCCTGGGAAATTGTTTCTGGGTCAGCCACAGGGCTTTTATAAAGGAATTTGTGTTGAGTCAGGTACTCTGTAGTATCTGTCTGGTTTGGCTGGAGCAGGAGGTAGAGAGTCTGGATTTAGACTAGACTCCAAGTAAACATCATCCACAATGTCTAAAACTGGAGGTATAGCAAGTGGTCTGTGCTGGGGTAGTAAAAAGGAACTCTCTGAGCCTTTTCTTAGAATCAGAGTAGTCCTGGCCTTCCCAGTGGAAGTGTTCCCTCATGGTATGTAAAGTTTCCCCAAAGGAGTAGTCTTCAGGGGGAGATGCTGAGGGAATAGAGTCTTCATAAGGGGGGAAAGCGTAATCCTGTTCCTCAGAAGAATCTGAGGAAACTGAAACCTGGTCAGACGAAGCATAATCCTCCTCTTGTCTTGGTCTTTTATCTGGAGGGGGATGGGAACCCCTGATTAGGATAATCAAATCTTCAGCCATCTTAAGCATCTGTTTCTTAGCCATGGGGCCTTGAACTGGAGACTGATGTACAGTCTTTTTTGGTTTTAATGGAGTTTTAAGCTTAGCATAAGATTTAATGGTGAGTGCAGTTGGTCTGAAGACACCTTCTGCAACCAAAGGTGTTTCTACTGCACCGGGATCTCCTTCTGCTCGAAGGGCCTAATGAAGATGGCTGTGATGGCCTAGTACACTCTGATTGAGGATCCAAAGCTGTCTGGGGTTCCAATTCTGCAGTCGTCAGGGGCTACGTAGGCGCCTCACTGAAAAACGGAGAACTGGCGACAGGCCCAGCAGAGGCCTCAGAGTCTGGCTTGTTCCTAGGCTGCCTGTCCTTATCCTTGCGTTTTTATGCATGCCGGTCGTCGGCTGCTCCGACGGCATGATATAATTAAATTTCCTACCAAAGTAATGTCGTGCGAAGTCAAAACGGCATTTGATAGTTCGTTTATTAAACCTAGCACAAAACCGACAACAACCTGTGACATCGTGGTCTGGGCCTAGGTAAGGAATACAATAAGAATGGAAGTCCTTATGAGGTATTTGCTTCCCACAAGAAATGCAATTAACTTTTTCTGACATTGGACTGAGGCAAGAAAAGGTTCCCCAATGGGGTACTTAGCTTTATTGAAGACTTCGGACTGAAATTCGATTCGAAAATCTCAGGTGTCGGCCGACCAGCACTTGCTAACTGCTTCTGCTTCGGGCACCGCGCGGCAAGAAAGACTGAAGAAAATGATGTTGGATGCCTCTTATATACCCCTGGCGCACTGACGTCAGGGAAGAAGCGACAGCAACTGACGCCGGACCAAGACTTTGGAACTCAGGCCGACTGCGGGACCGCCTAACGGCAGCATAACCCAAGTGTGATGACTGCAGCAGGGTAACACGATGAACATCCAGAATTTCCAAAACAATAAATCGAATCCAGAAAGATCGAAAAGAATTATTGGAAAAGAACTACAAAGTATGAAGTTTGGCAAATGAGAAACCTTCCTTGTTCATGAAAGCATAACAATTATGGAATAATTACCGAGTTTTGACCCTGTACAGACTACTGCTTCAGACTGCTGAACAATTTAGGTGCTTTTTTTCTCTGTAAGAGAACATTAACTTTAAAGTAACAAATTATTCTGATGGCAAAATCACTCAGATGGTAAAACAAAAAATATATACAGTAAACTCTTGGAAAGTAAAAATGTGCATTGCTCTATCAGGTAAACAGCGGCCAATTAGTAAAGCAAAAAGAAGTATATTTTGTCAGATAGAAGAGAACAAGGTAAGAGCTGAATCATTCAAGTTTCTAGTAGCTGGCAAAAGTATGCTCTTGCCAAATATCTGCATTATTATTTTATTTTTATTTTACATTTGTTGACCGGGCTGGTCCAATTGGATTCATGTCCATTTTCAGCAGAGGCCCGGGGAGAAAAGCTCCAAGTGAGGTACAATAAACATTGAGCATTATTCATTGAAAGCATTTAACAGTAAAAAAAGTTACACACACAGTTCAGAGAAGAAAACAAATGCCTTTTACAGTGTCTGCAATAAGCAAAATAATAACATCAAAGGGAAAAAAGCAAATTAGAATTTAGTAGTAAGTTTTTGATAAGATTAAAAGCAAGTTAAGTGAGAGTTCAAGGAGCAGAATGGTGTCTAGTCAGGGTTAGAGCAGGGGCAGAGCCAGTGAGTTAGGAGGTGAGTTTTGAGTTGGGATTTGAAGCTGGGAAGAGTGGAGAGAGCAGTGAGGTTGGAAGGAAGGGAGTTCCAGGCTTTTCCAATTGTGTTGGAGAACAAGGACTCGCCTGCTAAGTTGTTGGATTTACAGGTAGCTATTAGAAGTTTGTTAGAGGAACGCAGACTTTTGAGATTACAATAAGGGCTAATGAGAGTCGTGAGTATAGGGGTGCTGGTAGGTTTGTAGAGGATTTTATGGGCTAAAGAGAGCTGGTGAAATAAGATGAGATTTTGTAGTTCTAGCCATCCCAATTTTTTTAACTTTTGGCAGTGGTGAGTTCTAAATGCAAAGCCAGTGGCAAATCTGGCAATACTCTTGTAGGCAACAGTTAGTTTGGAGAGGTTAGTTTTGGACAGATTTGTATAGATGGAGGAGGCATATAGTAGGGTAGAGATCAAATGGGTACGTGCTATGGAAGTTCTGGCAAGTGGTGTAAGAAATGGTTTAATTTTAAACAAGGAGCCTAGTTTTCTGTTGACTAGTTTTATTGTGTTGTTAATGTGCGAGTCAAAGCATAGGTTGTTGTCTATCTCTACTCCGAGGAGCTTGGTGGAGGGGTCAGGAGATATGTAGGTGCCATTATTAGAGAAGACAGAGAAATTGAGTGGAGAAGATTTTTGGGTGGGGGAGAAAAGTAATAATTTGGTTTTCTTGGGGTTTAAGATTAGGCATCTGTTTAAGAACCATTTTTCAACATTTTGGAAAGTCTGTTGGGTAATAGAGTGCAATTCAGAGGGGGATGTGGCAGAACAAATCAAAGTAGAATCATCAGCATATTGTATACAGGTAGCAGAGGACAGACTGGTATGTAGGTCATTGATGAAGATTGAGAACAGAAGGGGACCCAGTATTGATCCTTGGGGGACTCCTAGGTTAATAGGTAGTAGGTTGGATAAGCTGTTTTCCCAGCGCACTGCCTGTTGTCTGTTAAGAAGATATGATTTGAACCATTTTATTGCACTAGAGTCAAGAGCAAAAGTTTTAAGTAAGTTTAATAGTATCTGGTGGTTGACCATATCAAAAGCTTTGGATAGGTCAATAAAGAGAGCAGAGGTTAGTATGTTATTATTCTGTTTTTTGTTGATACAGTCAGTTAAAGAAAGAAGGGCTGAGGTGGTGCTGTGGTAAGGCCTGAAGCCATGTTGACAGTCGGCTAGTAGGTTGTGGTTTAATAGGTGCTTAAGAAGTTGTTTTTGGATGCATTTCTCAATGATTTTAGCTAAAGGGGAGAGTAAGGCTATGGGATGGTAGTTTGAGAGTTCTGTAGAGATCCCTCCTTTATGCATGGCAATGATATGTGAAATTTTCCAAAGTGAAGGAATGCAGCCTTCTACAATGGTTCTGTTAATCAGGATGGAAATGGGATAGGCTAATCGACTGGCTGCAATTTTTAGATATTGAGCTGGTAAAAGGTCAGCAGAAGGCGAGGAGATTTTAAGTTTGTGGAGGAGAGAATGAATAAGTGAAGTGGGTACAGGTTGCAGTTGAAAGGTGGGAATGGAAGTGTTAGTAGAGGGGGACTGAGAGGAGATATTAGGGGCTAGTTGGTTAGCTAGAGACTGGACAGTTTCAGTGAAGAAGGTATTGAAGGCACCAGCAGTTTGTTTGGGTTGTTTTTGCAGGTGCCTAGGGGGTGTGGTGTGTCACTGTGGCCAGGCTTTAGGAGAGAGTTTATGCCTGCCCAGAACTTTTGCGGATTATGTTGGTTGGTTTGCTGTAAATGGCAGTAATAGTTTTAGCCTGGATGTTTGCAGCTGCAGTTGTACTGGCATGCTTTTGTAAGGTATAATGTTTACTACTGAGATTGTGCCGCTAAGATTTATTTTTATTTATATGAATGGAAGATTGCCTGGAAAACGCATGATAATTTAATAAAGATGTTTCTGGTATATAAAAAAAACATGGCATAAGTAGCAGTCAAAGAAAACAAAAATTGTAAAAAATGGTGTACCAATGGCCTTTGAGAAGCAAGCTATATAATTTTACAAGGGCTTTTAAATATGGCTAAAGTAAATGCTCAAAAACCCTTGTAACTCCAATAAACTCTATGGGAAATAATGTTAGTCTGTAAATCAGTCATTGGAAAAGAATGTTATAATACTTCTCTTACTAATGCTTTTACCAATATACAAGAAACATGTAAACTACATGACATTATTGGAGTTACAGATTCTCTCTCGTTCACATACTGAAATTTTTGTGACTATATAAAATGTTGTTATACTATGGGTGTATACTAGAAATTACAGTTTTGTACCTACCATAAATGTAGACGTTCGAGTGTAAACACTGATGCAGTCATCACAGTTGGGTTATTCTGCCGTCAGGCGGTTCTGCAGTCGGCCAGAGTTCCAAGTCTTGGTCTGGCGTCGGTTGCTGTCGCCTCCTCCCTGACGTCAGTGTGACAGGGGTATAAAAGATGCAGCTGACGCCATTTTCTTCAGTTTTTCTTGCCCCAGATGTCAGGTGCCCCCAAATAGGTAGGCAATTCAAATTGCTAGTAAAAAAAAAACAAAATACAAAAGTAAGGCAAAGAACCATTATTAGTTACCAGCAAATACTCCCCATAGGTAATAAAGAGTAGATGCCCTAGGTAAGTACCAGAAAGGAAGAGGGGAAGGAGGGAGGGTAACCTGGACTGCAGCAGTGTTTACATTCGAACATCTACATTTATGGTAGGTACAAAACTGTACTATGTTCGTGTTACACTGCTGCAGTCATCACACTTGGGTGGAGTCCCAAAGCTGAGGTAGGGAGGCTGGATCTATACGGCATTAGGGGTGGCTATAAGGCCCTGCAGTACAGCAGTGGCAAAACCAGCTCTGGATTTGAAATATAAAGGCAAATGGTAATGTTTGGTGAAGGTATGCACAGAAATCCATGTGGCTGCTTCCAAAATATCCTTGGTAGGCACTCCTCTGAGGTAGGCAGTTGGCTGTTGCCCTGGTGGAGTGAGATTTAATGCTGCTAGTTACAGGTTTCCCATGGTGGGTATAGCAGAAACGTATACAGTGTCCTATCCATTTTTAAATAGTCTGCTTTGAAATGGCTTTTACCTGTGCTCCTGCAGCATATGCTACCAATAATTGTTCAGTTTTTCTGAAAGCTTTGGTTTTGTCCAAGTAGTAACTGTCTGTGAATGTCCAAAGAATGTAGTAGTCTCTCCCCTTTGTTCTGTGGTTTTGGATAGAAAGTTGGCAAGTGAATAGTTTGGTTTAGAGCCACACTTGATACCACTCTGGCATAAACATAGGGTTAGTTCGTAAAGACACCCTGTCCTGGTGGAAGATGAGGAAAAGTTCCACTGCCATTAGTGCCTGTAATTCTGAAACTCTTCGTGCTGATGTTATTGCCAGTAGCAGAGCAGTTTTCCAAGAGATGTATTTTAATTCTGCTGTGTTAGCTGGCTCAAAAGGAGGTAAAGTTAATTTTTACAAAACAAAGTTGTGGTCCTAAGTTGGTGTGGGTGCTCTACGGGGTGGTCTTATGTTTTTAGCCCCTCTGAGGTATTGCTTGAGCAAAGGATTAGAAAAAAATGGTGGATCTGTGTTGTAATGAGCAGGGATAGCGGAGGCGTGGATCTTGATGGATGAAAAAGAGAAGCCCTTGTCCAGCATCTCAGTTAAGTATTGCAGTATCTGAGGAATGTTTGGGACAAGAGGGTCAAGGCTGTGTGCTTGGTTCCAGGCACAGAATCTCTTCCATTTATCTGAGTATGCTTTCCTGGTGCTAGGCCTTCTGGCTTCCAGAATGACATCCATAACAGCTTTGGAGAGACGCACTGCTTGCTTGGCTAAGGAATTTTCCATGCAGCTAGATTTAAGGTCTTTAGCTAGCTGTGAAGTATCTGATTGTTGTGCTGTGTTAGCAGCTGTGGGATTTGAGGCAAAATCCAGGGTGGTTCTTGTGCTAAGTTCTTTAAGACTGGGTACCAGTGCTGGCGTGGCCAGTCTGGTGCAATCAGGATCATTTTTGGCTCATCCTGCCTGGCCTTTATAAGTACCTTTGGAAGAAGAGGTAAAGGGGGGGGGGAGGCGTATACTTGTAGTTTTTTCCAGCTGAATGAGAGGGCATCCACTTTCCATGCTTGTGGATGGTAGCTCCTTGTGCAGAATTTCTGTAACTGGCAGTTCTTTGGGGAAGCAAACAGATCTATGTCCGGGTTCCACCATTTTTGTGTTATCATTCTGAATATTTGTGGATTCAGTTCCCATTCGTGTGGGTCGATAATGTTTCTGCTTAGGTCGTCTGCCAGTGTGTTTTTCCTCTCCTGGCAGGAATTGTGCTTGCAGATGAACTTGGTAGTTTAGAGCCGTGTTCCACAAGGTCATGGCTTGTCTGCAGAGGGGGTAGGAGTGTGTGCCCCCTTGCTTGTTTATGTACCACATAACCGTGGTGTTGTCTGTCTTTAGTAGTAATTGTCCTGGATGCAGTAGGTCCTTGAAAGCTATAATAGCATTTTGTACAGCTAGCATCTCTTTTTGATTGATGTGGAGCTGTCTTTGCTCTGTGGGCCACTCACCCTGGATACATTTTCCTGCCATGTGTGCTCCCCAAGCGTAATCCGATGCATCTGTTGTCAGTGTTTGCCTGGCTGTGGGTTGAGTGAAAGGCTGTCAATTGTTGAGTTGACAAGCTTGTGCCCACCATCGAAACTTCTGTTGCAGGCAAGGAATTAGTGGTATAACTGTTTCCAAACTTTGACAGTGTTGAGACCATACGTTCTTTAGGTACCATTGTAGTTTCCTCATATGCAGTCTGGCATATGGAATTAGTAGTATGCAAGATGCCATGTAGCTCAAGGCCTGCAGAATTTTTCTTGCAGGGAGTTGGGTCTTTGTTGCCATTAATTGAAAATACTGAGTCAGTTGTCCTTGCTTGTCTGGCGTGAGATAAGCCATCTGGGCTGTTGTGTTCAAGCTGGCACCCAGGAATATTATCTGTTGTGAAGGCACTAGTTTTGATTTATTTTCGTTTACTGTGTACCCCAGGCAACTTAATAACTTTTTTACGTACGCCAGATGCTTTAGTAGAATGTCCTTGCTCTCTGCTTGAATCAGGCAGTCGTCCAGGTATGGATAAATTTGAATTCCTTTCTGCCTGCAAAATGTAATTACTGGTGCCAGGCACTTTGTGAAGACCCTGTGTGCAGTAGATAAGCCAAAGGGCAGTGCAGAGAATTGATAATGCATTGAACCAGCTAGAAATCTGAGGTATCTTCTGCAGTTTTGTCTGATAGGGACATGCAGGTATGCCTCTGAGGTCCAATGTCACGAGCCAAGCTTTCTTGCCCAGCATGGGAAGAAGCTGCTGTAGTGTCAATATCTTGAATTTTGGTACATCCAAGTAAGTGTTTAGTGTAGAAAGGTCCAGAATGGGTCTCCAGGCTTTGTCCTTTCTGGGAACCAGAAAGAGTCTCGAGTAAAATCCTTGTCCTTGTTCCTGTGGTGGTACCTTTTGAATAGCTCTCATGTCCATGAGTGCTGTAATTTGTCTTTGAGCCTCTGCCCATTGATTTGGTGGTAGATTTGGCATTCCTTTTAGCCTTGGCAAGGTGTGAAAATGGAACCTGTAACCTTGAGATACAATGTTGAGAACCCATTTGTCTTTGGTGATGCAATGCCAGTTGTGATAGAAAAGTTCCAGTTTTCCTCCTAAGGGGGCTCACAAGAGAGAACTGTTTGGCAGCTGTAGTGGAAAGTCATTGTGTCTGTTTTTTATAAGATTGAGGCCTGTCTTCTCCTTCTTTCTGGCCTGGTGTGCCCCACTGTCGAGGCCTGTAAGGGCCTTGTGTCTGATCTCTACCTCTTGGACGTCTGTATCTGCCCCTTTGAGGTCTGTTTGTGACTGGAAAGGACCAATTCTTTGTTGGCTAATTTCTGCTAAAACGAGGAGGCTGAACCTGTAAGAAATCGTTCACCGTTTGCATAGATTTTGCTTTATCCTCCATCTTCTTTAATACCTCCTCTGCCTTAACTCCAAACAGCACATCCCGCTGCAAAGGTGCATCCAATAATTTTACTTCAACATGATCTGGTAACGTATGTTCCTTTAACCAAGCATGCCTTCTAATGACAGAGACAATGTCAAACCAGTGACGTCGTGGTCGGGGCCTAGGCATGGAATACAATAGGAGTGGAAATCCTTATGAGGTATTTGCTTCCCACAAGAAATAAAGTTATTAACTTTTACTGACATCGGTCTGAGGCAAGAAAAAGTTTCCCCAACGGGGTACTTAGCTTTTTTTAGAAGACTTCGGTTCTGGATTCGGAATGAAAATCTCAGGAGTAGGCCGACCGGCACTTACGAACTGCTTCTGCTTCGGGCACCGCGCGGCAAGAAAGACAGAAGAAAATGGCGTCGGCTGCATCTTTTATACCCCTGTCGCAATGACGTCAGGGAGGAGGCAACAGCAACCGACGCCGGACCAAGACTTTGGAACTCTGGCCGACTGCGAGACTGCCTGACGGCAGGATAACCCAAGTGTGATGACTGCAGCAGTGTAACACGATGAACATCTACCTGTAAATTACCGATGTTTAAAAAAAAATGAAATATTCTAGTCTTATATACTTGGGAGCTCCACTAAATAAAGAAGTCAAATCATGACACAAACTCAAAAGAAGAGAAAACATGACAAGAGCTCATTTTCAAAGGGTCATGCATGATACAATTCATTCTTAAGAAGTGCAATAGTAATTTCATATGCTACATTTCTTATCCAGGTTGACAGTATTTCCAAACAAATGCAAAGTGTTTCGTGTGTTAAATTTAAATGTCAGGAAAAATTTCTCTGATATGCATCAGATATTACAGGCAATACCATTGTCTTGATAGGTTATATTTTTTATTACAACACTGGGAAACGTGATTTGATGCTTGCTTGAATACTGTTAAACCTTTACAGATACCTTTGTTTTATTATGAAATGCCTCTCGATACAAGTGCTACTCTTTTGTTGCACCTGAAAACAGACTGATATGGGCAATCTTCCTAGACATCTAGGGTACACAAATGGTCAGTCAATGGTGAGACATGAAAAGGCAAAATACTGAAATCTTGCAAAATGTTATGGTATATGATTTCTGTTTCCAAGTAGTGATCAAGAATTACTGTAGTGTGCGTGCGTGTGTCTACATATATATATATATATATATATATATATATATATATATATATATATATAAAACAGTCTTAAATAAGTAAATGGGTTGGCATCATTCTGACTACTGTTTCTTGGTGTACTAAACCACACAATAATTACAAGTGCAGAAACCGTATTCTGATTTTACAAATACAAATTGGCATCGTGAAGAAGAGGAGCAAAGCAATCAGACAGACATTCAACTGCGGCAGAAAAGTTCTGAGGTCTGTGTGTGCAGACGTCACATTTTTAAGGCCCCTGGCCCTACGTGTGACATCCCACACACTAGCAGCAACCAGACTTAAGCTTTTGTATAGGAGCCAACGTTCAGTTCGCTTGAGAAGGAGGATCCCACAGTAAAAATACTGCAACATGAGAATATAAGGACATCAGTACATTGCAAACATTTAAGTCAGTGAAAAATTAAGAAATACAAAAGTACGAAAACAGGATAAATTACGAAATAAGGTAATTCAACATTAAGTACCGTTTAAAATGAAAATTATATAATTTGGGTGATATTTTTAAATATGGAGTCGTGTCAGGAAAGGTGACTGGCAGGATATGCAAATCTTAGTATACCTAGTTACTGTTTTTTGTAATATAAAGGTTTTGAAAAATTATTAAATAGAGGTTATCATAAAAAGTCGAAGTAGAACTTGCAAAAGAAGTAACATACCTCTTCACTGTAAACAGTTAACCTCTTCCAGTCATGGTAATTTTGTGGGTAGGCACAGGGATACAGCTGGAAGAGTCAAGTGCTACATGGATAAAGAAATACTTGCTCACACTACAAACAAAATATTCACATGAATACAATGAGAAACCAACAAAACAAAAAAGGAAGGGAAAAAAACAATAAGAAAAAGGGATGTGAATAACTGACTTATGGAATGTGAAAGGGATACAAGATAAAAAGAAAGGGAAATTATTTATGCACTTAGCTTTTAAATCAGATGCAAATGTATTTATACAAGAAACACATGCTAAAGAAAGATTGGGTGAATGATATGAGGAAGATTCAATAAAGCCTACATGGACTTATTTTCCATGTAGGCATAGTAGCACGGTACTTGCATGGAAACAAGCAGATGTGTGATCCAGTAAACAAAGCTGAGCGACATACACAAGCGTACGAATACAAAGTGTCTGTGGCATGCAAATCACCTCATAAGCAAGTAAAATGCATACAAATGAGGCAGGTAGAATGATCCAGCAAGCAGAGAGGCAGTCATGCAAACCCCATATTGGTGTTCGTAATGTACACGGAAAAATTGTGTGTACAGATGTAAAAATGAAACCAGGGGCTGTAAAAGTGCACTTACAGTGGCAGAAATAGTATAGAGGACACAGATATGTGTAAAAGTAACCACTGTATGTCCAAAACCATATGGAAAACAATGTAAAATAATTTCATTTTTTTTTTAATATCCTGGGTATGTTTGTACAGCATGCCGCAGTGAGCAAAAGTACAGTTGTGTACACTTACCATAAATGTAGATGTTCGAGTGCATTCACTGTTGCGGTCATCACATTTGGGTTATCTGCTTGCAGTAGCCCTCGGTCGGCCTGATTATCAAAGTTTTGGGTCCTGCGTCGGTTGCCGTCTCATCTTCCATGACGTCAGGTATTCAGGGGTATAAATCATGCAGCCGACGCCATTATATCAGTTTTTCTTGCCCCAGATGTCAGGTGCACCCCTAATGAGAAGCAATTAAATATAAATATACAATGGTATACCTCCAACAAAAAAGCAAATACACCAAAAAGCTTTTAAGCATAGTAAAGGAAAGCAGAGGTATAGCCAAAAGAAGTTAGGGGGCTGGAAAGAGGGTAACCAGGACTGCAACAGTGAATACACTCGAACATCTACATTTATGGTAAGTGTACACAACTGTACCATGTTCTTCGTGTTTCACTGTTGCAGTCATCACATTTGGGTAGACTCCCAAAGCTATGGTTGGGAGAAGGAATTCAGATAGCATTAGGACCAGCTATAAGGCCCTGCAAGACTGCAGTGGCAAAGTCAGTTCTGGATTTAGAGAAAATTGACAAATGATTATGCTTGGTGAAAGTATGTACAGAACTCCAGGTAGCAACTTCTAGGATGTCCCTGGTAGGGACGCCTCTGAGAAAGGTTGTAGAGGTAGATGCAGCCCTGGAGGAGTGAGGTCTGATCCCCTGGGGGATAACTTGTCCATGGTGCTTATAGCAGAAATGAATGCAATGGCTTATCTATTTAGAAATGGTTTGCTTTGAAATAGCCCTCCCCTCTGCCCCTGCAGCAAATGCCAAAAGCAGTTGTTCAGATTTCCTTTGAGGTTTAGTCCTGTCCAAGTAAAATCTAAGTTGTCTGTGCACATCTAAGGAATGCAGTATTCGTTCCCCTTTATTCTGTGGATTGGGAAAGAACGTTGGCAAATGAATGGACTGATTAAGAGCCACACTGGATACCGCCATGGGCATGAAAGATGGAATGGTTCTGAGGGAGACACTGTCCGCATGAAAGATGATGAAAGGCTCCACTGCCATAAGGGCCTGTAATTCAGATACCCATCTAGCTGAAGTGATTGCTAAAAGGAAAGCTGTTTTCCAAGAAAAAAAATCTTAAGTCTGCAGTAGCAGCTGGCTCGAAAGGAGGTAGAGTGAGTTTCTCCAAGACGAAGTTTAGATCCCAGGCTGGGGTTGGAGCTCTCCTGGGTGGTCTCAAATTGTTGGCCCCTCTGAGGAACTGCTTGAGCAGTGGATGAAAGAAGAGGGGAGGTTCTGTGTTATAATGAGCTGAAGTGGCTGAGGCGTGGATTTTAACGGAGGAAAAAGACAGGCCCTTGTGAAGCATCTCAGTTAAGTATTGTAAAACCTGAGGTAAACTGGGCGCTGCTGTGCTCATCCCTTGAGAATGGTTCCAGGCACACAATCTTTTCCATTTTTCAGCATAAGATTATCTAGTACTAGGCCTCCTTGCTTCTAAAAGGATATCCATCACAGGTTTGCTGATGGATGGTAAAGGAGATATTAAGTAATTAGCCAGGCTGCAAGGTTCAGTGTTAGAAGCTGAGGGTGCAGAATCTGGTTCTCCTGCTGAGACAGCAGGGAAGGAGTCTGAGGCAGGTGCCATGGAGATAATCGTGACAGACTGCACAGAAGGGGGGTATCAGTGTTGGTGTGGCCAGTCTGGAGCAATCAAAATCATCCTTGGTTTGTCCTGTTTGATTTTTAGTAGTACTTTGAAGAACAGAGGCAGTGGGGGAAAGGCATAGACTGATAGGTTTTTCCAGCAGAATGACAGAGCATCCACCTTCCAGGCTTGTTTGTGGGGAGTACTTGTGCAAAATTTGTCCAATTGGTAGTTCTGGGGAGAGGCAAACAGGTCTATATCTGGGCTCCCCTATTTGCTTGTCAACATGTTGAAAATCCTTGGTTCCAGTTTCCACTCATGTGGGTCAATGAGGCTTCTGCTTAGTCAGTCTGCCAGTTTATTTAATTTTCCTGGCAAGAATTGAGCTTGTAGGTGCACTTGGTAGCTCAAGGCTGTGTTCCACAATGCCATGGCTAGAATATGTACTCCCCTGCTTGTTTATCTACCACATAACAGTGGTGTTGTCCGTCTTTACCATTAGTTGTCCTGGAAGAATGTGGCCCTTGAAGGCTGTCAGAGCATTCTGTACAGCTAACACTTCTTTTTGATTGATATGCAGGTGCACTTGACTTGGGTTCCATTTGCCCTGAATACACTTCCCTGCCAGGTGAGCCCCCCATGCATAGACTGATGCATCTGTTGTTAGGGTTTGGGCTGCAGGGGGTGGTGTGAAAGGTAGTCCCTTGTTTTGGTGGCAGGCCTCTGCCCACCAAAGGAACTCTAGGCGTAGGCAAGGTACGACAGGAATCATCGTTTCTAGGTCTTGAGAATGTTGACACCATAGGCTTTTTAGATACCACTGTAGTTTCCTCATATGCAGTCTTACATATGGAAGTAGAAGAATGCAGGAGGCCATGAACCCCAAGGCTTGCAGTATTTGTCTTGCAGATAGCAGGGTTTTTGTGGCCACTTGTTTGAAGTAGGTTGTCAAATGAATTTGCTTCTCTGGTGTGAGGTAAGCCATCTGGGAAGTTGTATTCAAGCTTGCTCCCAGGAATATAATTTGTTGACAGGGTACCAGGTGCGATCTATTTTAGTTTACGGTGTACCCCAGACAAGTTAGAACGCTTTGTACAAAGGCCAGATGATTCAAAAGAATGTCCTGGCTTTCTGCCTGAAGTAGACAATCGTCCAGGTATGGGTATATTTGAATATTTCTTTGCCTGCAAAATGCAATAACTGGAGCTAGGCACTTTGTGGATACCCTGGGCACAGCAGATAAACCAAAGGCAGTGCAGAGAACTGCTAGTGCGTGTAGCCTGCTTTGAAGCGTAGGTGTCTTCTGCAAGATTCCCTGGCTGAGATGTGCAGGTATGCTTCTTTGAAATCTAGTATTGCCAACCAGGCATCTTTGCCTAGCATAGGAAGTAATTGGTGAAGAGTCAGCATCTTGAATTTTGGAATCTCCAAAAATGTGTTTAGAGTAGACAGGTCCAAGATAGGGACGCCATGAATTGTTTTTTCTAGGTACCAGGAAAAGTCTCGAGTTGAAACCTTGTCCCTTTTCCTCTTCTGGTACCAACTGAATAGCCCCCATGCTTAAGAGAGAAAGTACCTGTTTTTGGGCCTCTGCCCATTGATTTGGGGGTAGGTCCGGCCACCCATTTGGTGTTGGCAACATGTGGAAGTGAAATCTGTATTCCTGGGACACTATACTTAAAACCCATTTCTCCTGAGTAATGAGTTCCCAATTCTTTGCATGAAGAGCAATATTTCCCCCCAAAGGGGCAGTCAGTTGAGAAGTGCTTGGAAATTTTAAAAGGAAGTCATTGAGACAGCTTACCAAAGGGAGGAGTCTTATTATTCCCAGATTTGGAAGTGGAGGCCCCCCCACTGCTTAGTTCTGTGTGTCCCCTGGGACTGAAACCTGGGGTTTTGCTGTGTCTGGGTTTGGCTTGAGAAGACCTGGAAGGGGCTGGAAAGAACCAATTCTTAGAGGGCCAGTGCCTACTAAATCTAAGAGGCTGAACTTGTAAAAAAATCTTTAATAGTTTGCATGGATTTAGCTTTATCTTCCATCTTTTTAAGAACTTCCTCAGTCTTGTTGCCAAACAGGCAGTCCTGATTTAAAGGAGCATCCCACAATTTAGCTTTAACATTTGCTCCTTAAGCTAATCATGGCTTCTGAGCACAGACCCAGTAACAGCAGCCCTGCAAGAGGCCTCTAATGAATCAAAAAACACATTGCAAAGTATGTTTTCCAACTTGTTCAGCAGAATGCATTAAATCTTGTAATTCCTTATTTTCCACACAGTCAAGAATCAACATAATTTTCTGTTTAAGCAGTCCATCAACATGTTGCTGATACTTTAACATATGAAACTGGCAGTTTAAAGCCCTAATGGCCAAAGTTGCAGAAGTGTAAACCTTCTTACCCCATCTATCCAGCGCCCTGGAGTCTCTATCAGAAGGGGTAGGATTTTTAGAAGTAGAAGCCCTAATGCCCTTGGGCCCCTGTGAAATGGTCTCTGGATCTGCAATAGGATTTTTAAAAAGGAACTTGTGGGACTCAAAGTACAGTTGTGTACCCTGCCATAAATGTAGATGTTCGAGTGCATTCACTGTTGCAGTCATTACACTTGGGTTATCCTGCTGGCAGGCTACCCGCAGTCGGCCTGAATTCCAAAGTCCTGGTCCGGCGTCGGTTGCTGTTGCCTCTTCCCTGACATCAGAGCTCCAGGGGTATAAAAGATGCAGCCGACGCCATTTTCTTCAGTTTTTCTTGCCCCAGATGCCAGGTGCTCCCAAAGGGTAGGCTATAAAAACATTGCTAATAAAAGCATGCACTAACATACACAATACCTTCATCTACAAGCAAATACACCACATAGGTTGTATAGGATGGAGAAGTACAGAGAAGTCCCAGCAAAGAAGCGGGTATGGTGGGTGGGTAACCTGGACTGCAACAGTGAATACACTCGAACATCTACACTTATGGTAGGCACACAACTGTACTATGTTCGTGTTTCACTGTTGCAGTCATTAAACTTGGATTGAATCCCAAAGCTGAGGTAGGGCGGCTGGGTCTAAATAGCATTAGGAGTGGCTATAAGGCCCTGCAGAACTGCAGTGGCAAAGCCTGCTCTGGATTTAGAGTAAAGAGGTAAGTGGTAGTGCTTGGTAAAAGTCTGCACTGAAGTCCAAGTTGCAGCCTCCAAAATATCCTTGGTTGGTACTCCTCTGAGGAAGGCTGCTGAGGTGGCTGCTGCCCTGGTAGAATGTGGTCTAATGCCCTTAGGCACTGATTTGCCATGTTGTGAATAGAAAAAACAAATGCAGTGTCCTATCCATTTTGAAACAGTTTGCTTTGAGATAGCCTTTCCTTGTGATCCTGCAGCATATGCCACTAAAAGCTGCTCAGTCTTTCTGAAAACTTTAGTTTTGTCCAAGTAGAAGCGTAGCTGTCGGTGCTATGTCCAAGGAATGCAGAAGTCTCTCCCCTTTATTCTGTGGATAAAAGTAGGCAAATGAATGGTTTGGTTAAGGGCCACACTGGACACTACCTTAGGCATAAATGTTGGGTTTGTCCTTAGAGAAACCCTGTCCGGATGGAAGATAATAAAAGGTTCCACAGCCATTAATGCCTGTAACTCTGAGACTCTTCTTGCTGAAGTTATTGCTAGGAGCAGAGCTGTTTTCCATGATAAGAATTTTATCTCAGCTGTACTGGCTGGCTCAAAAGGAGGCAGTGTTAGTTTTTCCAAGACAAAATTGAGGTCCCATGCAGATATTGGTGCTCTCCTTGGAGGCCTTATGTTTTTGGCCCCCCTGAGGAACTGCCTAAGCAATGGATGCGAAACAATTGGTGGTTCTATATTGTAATGAGTTGAAATGGCAAAGGCATGGATCTTAATTGATGAGAAGGATAGGCCTTTGTCCAGCATCTCAGTCAGATATTGTAAAATCTGAGGAATATCTGGTACAAGCATGCCAATTCCTTGTGCCTGGTTCCAAGCACAGAATCTCTTCCATTTTTCTGCATAAGATTTCCTGGTGCTGGGCCTCCTGGCCTCCAAAATAACATCCATAACCGCTTTAGACAGAGGAGTATTCTGAATGGTTACACTATCTGCCATGCATCTAGATTTAGGGTTCTGAGTTGGCTGTGCAGGATCTGATTGTTTTGTTGGGTCAGCAAATGAGGAATTTGAGGCAATGTCCAGGCTGGGCCTTGAGACCAAGCTCCTTAGGATTGGGTACCAGTGCTGGCGTGGCCAATCTGGGGCAATTAGTATCATTTGTGGCTTCTCTTGTCTGACCTTTAGGAGTATCTTTGGGAGGACAGGCAGTGGAGGAAAGGCATATACTGTAAAGTTGTTTCAGCTGAATGACAAGGCATCCACTTTCCATGCTTGTTTGTGATAAGACCTTGTGCAGAATCTCTGAAGTTGGCAGTTGTGGGGGGAGGCAAAAAGATCTGTCTAGGCATCCCCCTTTCCTTGTTATCATGTTGAAGATTTGTGGATCTAGTTTCCACTCGTGAGGATCCGTGAGGTTTCTGCTTAGTTCGTCTACCAGTGCATTTGTTTTTCCTGGCAGGAATTGTGCTTGCAGGTGTGTACTTGGTAGGTCAATGCTGTGTTCCACAAAATCATGGCTTGTCTGCAGCGGGGGTAGGAATGTGTGCCCACCTGCTTGTTTATGTACCACATAACTATGGTGTTGTCTGTCTTTATCAGCAGGTGTCCTGGATGAAGTAGGTCCTTGAAGGCTGTCAGGGCATTTTGTACAGCTAGCATATCTTTTTGATTGATGTGAAAATGCCTTTGGCTTGGGGGCCATGAGCCCTGAATACATTTTCCTGCCATGTGCCCCCCCCCCCCCCCCAGGCATAATCTGACGCATCCGTTGTTAGTGTTTGCCTGGCTGTGGGTAAAGTGAATGGCTGTCCCTTGTTGTGGTGACAGGCCTGTGCCCACCATCGAAACTCCTGTTGCAGGCAGGGAATGAGTGAAATTAATGATTCCAGGCTGTGGCAATGCTGAGTCCAAACACTTTTTAGATACCATTGTAGTTTCCTCATATGCAGTCTTGCATATGGAATTAGCAGAATGCAGGAGGCCATGTAGCCCAGAGCCGACAGAAGTTTTTTTAACTGGGTCTTTGTTGCCATGCTTTCGAAGTAAGAAGTCAGTTGCCTTTGTTTGTCTGGCATGAGATAAGCCATCTGGGCAGTTGTACTTAAGCTTGCACCCAGGAATATTATCTCTTGAGAGGGTACTAGTTTTGATTTCTTTTTGTTTACTGTGTACCCTAGGCAAATTAGTAATCTTTTTACAAACGCCAGATGCTTTAGTAGAATGTCTTTGGTCTCTGCTTGAATAAGGCAGTCGTCCAAGTAGGGATATATTTGAATTCCTCTTTGTCTGCAAAATGCAATTACTCGTGCCAGGCATTTTGTGAAGACCCTGGGCGCAGTAGATAAGCCAAAGGGCAGTGCAGAGAATTGGTAGTGCATTGAGCCAGCTATGAATCTGAGGTATCTTCTGCAAGATTGCCCGATTGGGACATGCAGGTATGCCTCTGAGGTCCAAAGTTACAAGCCAAGCCTTCTTTCCCAGCATGGGCAGAAGCTGTTGCAGAGTCAACATTTTGAATTTTGGTACGTCCAGAAACGTATTTAGAATAGACAGGTCCAGAATTGGTCTCTATGCTTTGCCCTTTCTTGGAACTAGGAAAGGTCTTGAGTAAAATCCTTGTCCCTGCTCCTGTTGTGGCACTGGCTGAATGGCCCTCATGTCCATGAGAGATGTTACTTGTTTTTGTGCCTCTGCCCATTGATTGTGTGGCAGGTCTGGCATACCTTTTGCCTTTGGAAGGGTGTGAAAGTGGAACCTGTAGCCCTGAGAGACTATGTTTAAGACCCATTTTCCCTGTGTGATCGTGTGCCAATTTTGTGAAAAAAGTGCTAGCTTTCCCCCTAAGGGTGCTGCCAAGAGAGAAATGCTTGGCACTGGCAAAGGGAAGTCACTGGGACAGTTTCCTATATGGCTGTGATTTGTCTTCTCCGCTTTTGGAGGTAGAAGCACCCCACTGTTTGTGCCTGTATGTGCCCTGGGGCTGCTGCCTGCCTCTAGGGTGTCTGTATCGGCCTCTTTGTGGCCTGTCTGACATGGGAAAGGACCAGTTCTTAGAAGGCCAGTTCCTGCTAAATCTGGGTGGCTGTACCTGTAAAAAATCCTTCACTGTCTGCATAGATTTAGCTTTATCCTCCATTTTCTTTAACACCTCTTCTGCCTTAACACCAAACAACGTATCATGCTGTAATGGAGCATCCAATCATTTTGCTTTAACATGATCAGGCAAAGTCTGTTCCTTTAACCAAGCATGCCTTCTAATAACAGAACCTGTTACAGCGACCATGCAAGATGCCTCCAGTGAATCATAACCACATTGCAAAGTATGTTTTCCCACTTGTTCAGCTGCATGCAATAAATCCTGCAATTCTTTGTTCTCAGAACATTCAGTTTTAACAAAGGCATTAAGTACTGCTGATATCTGAGCATATGAAACTGACAATTTAAAGCCCTTACAGCCAAGGTAGCAGAAGTGTAGACTTTTTTCCCCCATCTGTCCAGTGCCCTAGAATCTCTATCTGAGGGGACAGGGTTTTTAGACGTAGCAGCCTTGACCCCTTTGGGACCCTGAGAAATAGTTTGAGTCAGCAGCAGGGTTTTTATATAGAAATTTATGAGAATCTGGAACCCTGTAGTATCTGTCTGGCTTAACAGGTGCAGGAGGCAAAGAGTCAGGAGACAGGCCGGACTCTGAAAATACATCATCTACAATGTCTAGAACAGGTGGAATTGCAAGAAGTCTGTGCTGAGGTAATAGAAGAAAATCTCTAAGCCTTTTCTTAGAATCTGAAAAATCCTGGCTTTCCCAATGGAAATGCTCCCTCATGGTATGCAGGGTTTCCCCAAGTGAGTAATCCTCAGGAGAAGAAGCTGAAGGAATAGATTCTTCAGCATCAGAATCCTCATAGGGAGGAATAGAGTATCCCTGTTCTGAAGAGGAGTCAGAGGAAATGGAAACCTGATCAGAGGAATCATATTCAGTATCTTGCCTAGGCCTCTTATCAGGAGGGGGATGGGAACCCCTGATCAAAGTAATTAGGTCTTCGGCCATTCTGAGCATCTGTTTCTTAGGCATTGAAGTCTGTCCAGGAGGATGCTGTACTTGTTTCCTTGTCTTTAAAACTGTTTTTGACTTTGTCTTGGATGCTGAAGTAGGCTTGATATAAAGCTGTGTAGGTCTGAAAACACCCTCAGAAGCAGATTCCTGCTCAGCGGCTCCGGACCCATCTGAAGGATTAGTTTCCGAAGGGCCAATACCTTGGGTATCCAGAGGCCTAGTTGTCTCCACTTGGGAGTCGGAGGCGGCCTGTGGCTCTGAGGTAGCGGGTGTCAGGGGCTGTGAAAGCTCCTCACTGAGCACCAGCGAACTGGCGACTGGCCTAGAAAAGGCTTCGTCATCGGTTTTGGACCTCGGATGCCTGTCCTTTTCTTTCTCCTTGTGCTTTTTATGAATTCCAGTCGTCGGTTGTTCCAATGGCATTATATAGTTAAACCTTCGGCCAAAGTAATGAAAAGCAAAATCGTACCGACGCTTAATAGTGCGTTGGTTAAATATAGCACAAAACCGACAACTAGCAATGTCATGGTCAGGGCCTAGGCAAGGAATACAGTAAGAATGAAAATCCTTATGAGGTATTTGCTTCCCACAAGAAATACAATTAACTTTTTCTGACATCGGTCTGGAGCAAGAAAAAAGTTTCCACAAAGGGGTACTTAGCTTTATAGAAGACTTTGGATCTGAAATTCGATTTCGAAAATCTCAGGAGTCGGCCGACCGGCACTTGTGAACTTCTTTTGCTTTGGGCACCACACGGCAAGAAAGACTTAAGAAAATGGCATTGGCTGCATCTTTTATACCCCTGGCGCTCTGACGTCAGGGAAGAGGCGACAGCAACCAACGCCGGACCAGGACTTTGGAATTCAGGCCGACTGTGGGTAGCCTGCCAACAGGATAACCCAAGTGTAATGACTGCAACAGTGAAACACGATGAACATCCCTGTAGTATCTGTCAGGTTTTCAGGGAGCAGGAGGCAGGGAATCAGGGGCCAAACTAGATTCCAAAAAGCATCAACAATGTCTAGTACAGGAGGAATAGCTAAAGGCCTATGCTGAGGTAGGAGAAGGAAATCCCTAAGCCTCTTTTTTGAATCAGAAAAATCCTGGCTTTCCCAGTGGAAATGCTCCCTTAGAGTATGTAAGGTTTCCCCAAAAGAAAAATCCTCAGGAGGGGAAGCACAAGGAATGGAGTCCTCTCCATGAGAATCTTCATAAGTAGATAAGGGCAAATCTAGATCATCAGAAGAATCAGAAAAAACAGAATCCTGATCAGAAGATTCATAATCGACTTCAGTCCTAGGCCTCTTCGAAGGGGGGGGGGGGGGGGGAGTTGGCTACCCTGATTAGAGTTATTAGATCTTCAACCATTCTAATCATTTATTTTTTAGGCATAGAGGCCTGAGCATGTGGTCTGGGCGTTGTTTTTTTTAGGCATGGATCGAGATTAAGGCCTAAGTAAAGAAGGAGGCGTCGGTTTAATATGCAAGTCCGTAGGCCTGAATACACCCTCAGAAACCGGTGCCTGCACAGCGGCACCGGACACATCCAAGGTAGAGACATCCGCAGGTTCCACAGTTGAAACATCTCATGGCATACCGGACTCAGAATGGGTCTCAGTAGAGGCCTGCGAATCAGAAGTAGCGGGTATCAGGGGCTGCGAAAGCACCTCACTGGCTTATCAGAAGCGTCGTCGGCAGTTTTGGACCTCGGCGGCCTGTCTGTCTTTATCTTTGCATTTTTTCGGAATCCTGGTAGTCGGATGGCTAACTGACGACATTTCTGGATAATTAAACAGAGAACCGAAATATTTAGAGGCGAAAATATACCGACGACAGATAGCGCGCTGATTAAATAAAGCACAAAACCGACAGCAAGGTACGTTGTGGTCAGGGCCTAAGCAAGGAATACAGTATGAATAAAAATCTTTATGAGGTATTTTCTTTCCACAAGTAATGCAATTATTAACTTTTACTGACATCGATAAGGAGCAACAAAAAGTTTCCCCAACGGGGTACTTAGCTTTAGTTGAAGACTTCGGTTCTGAAACTCGAAAACAAAAATTTCAGGAGTCTGTCGACTGGCACTTGCAAAATGCTTCTGCTTCGGGCACCGCGCAGCAAGAAAGACTGATGTAATGGCGTTGGCTGTATGTTTTATACCCCTGACTACCTGATGTCATGCAAGAAGGGACAGCAGCTGCCGCAGGACCCAAGACTTTGTTAATCAGGCTGACTGAGGGCTACCTGCAAGCAGATAACCCAAATGTAATGACTGCAACAGTGAAACACGAAGAACATGTGTAAATATACAGATGACGGATAGTTCATTGCTTAAATAAGGCACAAAACCGACAGCGAGGTACGTCGTGGTCAGGGCCTAGGCAAGGAATACAGTACGAATGAAAATCTTTATGAGGTATTTGCTTTCCACAAGAAATACAATTATTGACTTTTACTGACATCAGTTTAGAGCAAGAAAAAGTTTTCCCAACGAGGTACTTAGCTTTAGTTGAAGACTTTGGTTCTGAAACTTGAAAACAAAAATTTCAGGAGTCGTCCGACTGGCACTTGCAAACTGCTTCTGCTTCGGCCACCGCTCGGCAAGAAAGACTGATGTAATGGCGTTGGCTGCATGCTTTATACCCCTGACTACCTGACGGCATGGAAGATGAGACGGTAACCAACGCAGGACCCAAGACTTTGATAATCAGGCTGACTGAGGGCTACTGCAAGCAGATAACCCAAATGTGATGACCAACAGTGAAACACGAAGAACATCATGCCATTATGAGAAAAAAAATAAAAAGATTGTAAAAACTAGAATTTGTGAGTATGCAACAGTAATGCATTATACGACCCTATGTGGAGTATGTACAATGTAGGACTGCTGTGGCTGCTAACAAAGCAGGGCCTGAAACTGTATAGTTTCCAGATACTGTGCATGGAAATGAGCTGGGGTTACAGAATAGCACAGATGGGTATATGTGTCTGCAGATCCCTTCTATGGTGGGATAGAACCGTGTTGGTGTCCACAGAAGAGGTAGCTGACATCAAAGGGGGGGGGAGGTGCATCCGCAAACTTTTAAACATACTGGAGCTCAGCAGCAACTGTGTGTGCTGCGTGTCACTCTGCTGAGCAGGGGGTTTTGCCCAGTGACTGCTAAGATTTGTTTACCTTCAGGGTGTGCGTTTCAGCAGGTTTGAGCGGTGCGCAGCCTTGCAAGTGAGACTTTCAATGTGATGGGTCCGCTTACTGCCAAGCCTCGTTTTTTATCTGTGCAGCACAAGTTTGCACGGGGAACCACAGTGCTCAGCAAGGAAGGCTGTCAATAATAAAAAAAAAAAAAAAAAAAAAAAAAAAATTGGCTGAGAAAGCCAATGATATACTAAGTACTGATGAGCCCGGTTTCAGTTAAACTAGGGCCATTAAACCCCTTAATGATGTACTTGGCAGGTGGAATGCATCATAGGTAGCCAATCACACAGGCTGCACCTACAGCAGAGCACTATAAAGTAAGCATGCACCCTACAATCTGATGTTCCTCATACTCTGCACCACTACAGTACAGACCTGGGAATTTTAACCTAGAGAATGTTATAGTCTGCTGCAGGTCTGCTACATATGTGTGCACTAGATGCTGAGGTCAATGCAGCTACGGTTGATCATAGGCCTAGAATGAGAAGAAGAGTGTTCAGGCTCAGGGTAACCTACCAGGAGCTACATGAGCTGGAGATTGTAGAGCGTTACAGGGTGCATAGGGACATACTACAAGAACTCATTGAGCTCTGGCGATCTCATCGCAGACTCAGAGCCAACAGAGGGGAATCCATCCCAGTGGAAACAAAGGTATGTGTAGCCTTTAGGATGCTGGCTACAGGTACTTTACAAAGACCAACTGGGGACATGATGGGGGTCTCACAGGCATCTGCTTCCAGGGTACTTCACCAGCTCCTGGATGCCATGCTACCACATCCAAGTGAGCACATTTGTTTTCCCCACACTCCTGAGGAGAGTGCCAGCAGTATGCTACTCTTCTGCCATGTAACACATCATCCTGAGGTACTGGGTGTTGTAGACTGCACTCATGTACACATCAAAGCACCACCCGGTGAAGACAGTAGAATCTACGTCAACCGCAAGGGCTACCACTCCATCAACTGCCAGGTCATGTGCAATGCCCAGGACATTACCATGAATGTGTGCGCTGGCAGCCCTGGCAGTTATCACTACTCCCATATCTGGCAAGCTTCACAGCTGTACCAGATGTTTGCTAGAGGGGGACATCCCACACGGCCATCTACTTGGGGATGCTGGCTATGCACTGGAACTGTGGATGATGACACATCAGAAATGCACACACACCCACTGAAGAATGCCATAATAAGGCATACACACAAACCAGGAACATCACAGAGCGTGTGTTTGGGCTGATGAAGTTACGATTCCAGTGCCTCGATATATCTGATGGAGCCTTGCAGTACTCTCTAGCCACATGTACACAGATGTTCACAGTATGTGCCATATTACATAATATGATCATGCGGAAACAGCTGTGACAGGATCAGCAAAGGGAAAGGATACACAGGCCCCTACTAGTGCCTAGGGCACCACAGCCGCACCCACAGGGGGACTCGAGAAAGCACCCCCCAAGGCTGTTCCTGTAGGCAGACGTAGACGTGCCTGATATGCTCTGGCCTTGACCAAGAGACAATGCATAGCACATGCACTGACAACCTAGGGCCTAACACCTTAATCCAACTCGCATACATATTAGTAAAAATGATGCCAGCCCACACAACCTGTAGTTCACCATGTACTGGCTGTGGGCTGCGTGCTTCAGAAAGAGTTAGCTCTGAACTGCAAGTTTGTCAACTGCTGCATTCACAAGGTAAGTCACTCTCCTGTGCACCACTCGTAAGATGTACTACAATATGGTAGCATATGTATGGACCTGATGCATGTATGCAAGGGAATATAGTGGGCTATATATAGTGTTCTACTGGGCTACTTGTAGAGCTCTACAGTGGGCTACTGGGATACTTGTACAGATCTAACAGCCATTTAGGACAACAGGTACTCTGCTCACTAGTATGTGCCCTATAATATCCACTAAGCCACAAGGCTGGAAACTCCACATTATTCCAGGGAGATGCCAAACAGTGGGGTCACAGGACAGTCACATGACTGTTTATGCCAGCAGAGCACAGGCTGGTCGTCCCCCACCCCAAACACATCAGTGTTCCCATACAACTGCAGTAACAGTAAGGCTGCAATGATATACCAGCAGCTCAGACAATTCATCTATCTTGTTGATAGTGTGAAGAATGAAACTTCTGTGTCTAGCGACTGGTGTGGCTCACTGGGCCAGGGACAGTAGCATGTGTGACAGTGCTGACGGCTTATATCTGGCAGCACCCAACATCTTTTGCATGTGAGGTACTCATATGGTGGTAGTCCCACAGACTGTCATAATCCCTCAATCTGTTACTGTAAAAAAGCTGGACAAAGCCAAAGTGAATGGGGGCACAAAGGGCAACACCTAGACAGACAGACATTATACACACTCCGAGTAACCTATGGCTAGTATAACAGCAGGCTACAACAGGTCAGATTAGCTGCAGGATGTAGAGAGCATCACTTAAATGAGTCAGTAAATACAACAAATCAATGACCACTATTTACAGTATAGCACTGGAAAACCACAAATGTATGAGGAACACAACAGACATATGGGGTGAAATGCTGGACATTCTGCAAAAACATGCACAGAAAGAGGTATGCAGACTGTCACCCTGTGTGCAGTCTTTCACCATGTACCCCAGTCACATCATACCTCTCAAACTCTTGGGGCAGGAAACCTGGCCAAAGCCATGAATAAAAGTGGGACCAAGGACCTAAAATTGGGACCGGTGTTAAATATTTGCACCTACAAATTTAGAATGCCAACAGAAATAACAGGTCCTGCATTAACATGACTCTCCTGATGTGCATGGAGTCAAACTCAAATGTCTGTCATTATTTATTTACTTCAGTCTTCACCGAGTTGCCACTAATTTGCCAGTAAACCACAATGTTATGTGAAACGGGTCAAAAATATGAGGCAAAAGTCTGGACAGTCTGTGAAGTTATGTACAGATCTGAAGTACGAGTCACATATTAAGGTCAGCAAACTGCCAGGGAATGCACTGGACAGTATCAGGAAAATGCAGTACTGTGGTAACAAGGTGCAGCACCAATGGTCTGCAACACACAATAATCCGGAACTGGAGTACAGGTAGCTCTGGCCTTGAGTCACCTTGCAAATACTGACAATCACAGTAGGCATGCTCCTACATTTAGCTAACTTGAGCCAAAGTCAGTTGCCTCTAATGCCCAAAGACCTGTTATGTGGGAATATGTCTGTACGTACATACAGCTATACATATCTGTCTCTCCCTATCCCCCCTCACACTTGATTAGTGTCTCTCAGTATGTGGCGCGTGCGCACAGACACACACACACACACATATAAATATATATATATATATATATATATATATATATATATATATATATATATATATATATGTATATGATTACTAAATGTATATATAGTACACACATATATACAGTAACAACATGTATATACAGTTATATAAAGTACAATGCTACACAGACTCCCCATATACAGCTACATAACACATTTACATTACTAACGCACACAACTACATTTAAGGAGACATCCCGGTTATAAGCATTTATATAAATATGGGTGTGGGGATGTACAAATATCTCCACATACCCCAGAATGCTGGGGTTATCTGCATATGCACATCACAACAGCTGTCCGATGGCACCAAATCAAAGCTGCAACAGTACATAATCCACTCACCAACAGACCCCTCTGCCTGTGGACTGTCACCCGGTAGACAAACATATGTACGCAGGTGGTGTAATGTACAATGCCTTCCACAGGCCATATTGCCCCTGGCCACATGTCCACCTGTCAAACTGCAAACAGCCAGATATGGCCAGACTGGTAAGTGTACACACACAGCATGGATATTATAGGTTCATAGATTAGTACTATGCTAACTACCCTTGTGGGCCATTTTAAGCCTACCCCTAAGAACACTAGATACAATAACAGCACCAAGCGGTATCACTCTGCAGACCACACATGCTAACACAAGGTCACTTTGTGAACTTCACAAGTACTGTGCCTGCATCAACACATACAACAGACATCACCCTCTGGCTCATGCGACAGGTACTGTGAGCTGTAGTGTGTAAACCTCCTGGGACAAAAACATACACTGGTCTGTAACACACCTGTCATTCTCTAACACTACCACCACTGTACCATTAGGCAATAAAAATACACATTTGATGTGCAGTCATGACACATGCCATACAGTAATTGTCGTGGCCCACAACTGCCATGGCATATCACTACTACACTACACAAACACATGTAAAGTTATACAGTCATCCTGTGCATCAGACAAACATACAGGCCCCAGCATCGATGGTGCAGATGGTAGGGATGCGGCACAGGTATTATTACATGCACAGGGTGTGGTGTGGGAGTGCCAGAGGCCAAGGCTGTGCCAGTTGACAGCCTGTGTGTAGTCAGGAAGGGGTGCTGGTTAGAGGGGCCATGGAGAGGTGCTTTGTGCCTGTAGGTGACCTGCATGTGACAGTGGTGTTGGAGTGTGTGCGTGTATACACTCATGCCCAGTGCTAGCCCTACAAGTCTGTATGGTGGACATCTGTGGACCATACATTGTAGAGTGGGCAGTTCACAGTCTACAACCACGAACACAGGAACTGGCTTCACCAGGTGTAGCATGGACACCACCATGCCCAAGGTCAGATGCGGTACTAGTACATGATGACTGCTGTCTGCTGGGCCTGTGCCCCCCACAGGATTGCCCAGGACCATGTGCCCATGGCCTGCCATGTCATGGTATGGACAGGACACTTCCCACTGTAGCGCTGGAGATACTGCTACTACAGGAGCGTGAGTGTGCATGGCCACGAGGACTCTCAGCAAATGGTGTTGCTGGCCTATGTCCATGTGTCTGATACACAGCTCCAACCACATGTTCTAGCATAGAAGTGTGCTCAGAGACAGACACGGTCTCAGCCCACCGTCTGTCTACATCAGTGAAATGATCCAGGGTGTCACCAATGCAGTGGAGGCAGTCACGGATCTCAGATTGTGCTGTATCCATAACTCTAAGCATCCATCTAATGAGTCCAGAGTATGCTTGTGCCTGCATGACAGCCCTAAACATGCAGCGAGTGACCCGAGATGTGACACCTGCAACAGGATGTGGATGGGCAGCAGTCTTTCTTTGAGCACCCCTGTCAATCTGCCTGGGTGAAACCTTGCCAGCTCTCTGGCTATGACCAGTGTCTACACTCATTGACGCCATATTTCTCACACTGCCCTGTACTATGTCGTTAACCTCTGACTGTCCAATACCTGTGGCCTAGGGTGACTGGGTATGTGTGGGCATACTGACTGTGTGTAGGGACAATGGGGGCAGAAGAGGGACTTCAACCTCTGGGACAGATTCAGCCACCAACAACCCCACTTGTGCCTCACTATGGCCACCATCATCAACAGAGTCCAATGAGACACTGACATTAGGTTGTAAGGAGGGACAAACTCCAAACTCCCCTGTTCACCTGTGAGAAGCAGGACAAAAGCAATATATTACCACCTGCACTATTACGTAAGGTAATCCACACATACTCATACAGATGAGGATCCACGACTGCATTACATGTCTCAGATTTTCTCATCTCTAATCACATGCACAACACACATACTCAGACAAGCCAGGCCCTGCAAAACATGCACATCATCTACATCCAGTTAGCGCTGCCAGTACAATACACCTGTGAGGTATGCAATATGACAGTGTAAGTTATAAAACTACATATAAAATCCGGTACCCCTTTCCTGAGAATGATATGCTAGTTGTAGTACCATCTCTCTTGTGTTTGAATGGGTATCTTGGAGTAACTGCCTCATGTATAACGGGCTGCATAGTTAGTAATAACTAAATGCAAACATGTTAATGTTGGTAAAAATACAAAATCTGTCATTCACTAGACTATGCACTGTAGGTAACTGCTCTGAAATGGAACATACAACTATTCTACGCTGGCCAAGCACAACAGTTGTGCAAAAGAGAAAATGGCATCCCTTAACTTTCAGAGGGTATACATGATCCATAATACAACAGTTATCACATTTACCAGGGTACAGGACCACAGACTCCAGCCACATCTGACTGACCTATGAAAAGGTGAGGTAGAGGTATTGTCAGCAACACCAAATGTTGCTGTGTTACAATGTGATATTTGCATATATACACATGTACAGTAGCTACTGTGATACTGGCTATATTGCTGGCATTCTGAGTATGTGTGCACAACTGCAGGTAAAAGCCAACCACCACCCCACCCCACCCCACCAATGCAGATAGACCTGACACCCATGTACTAGTCTGCAGAGCTTGACATAATCCTAATGTATTACACTGGTGAACAGCGTAAGCTTACCTGGATGGTCCCCTGATGTGGACGCTATGGCACCCACCTCCAGGATGTATGGCATGATGGATGCCTGGGAGCTGTTGGCTGATCCTAGGTTCACTAGGAATTCTTCTGTGGCCATGAGTGGTTGTTCTGTTGCAGGCCCTCCACTGGTAGCAGCACGATCCCTGGCAACAGCAGCTGCCCTTTGATGTGCGGCATTGACCATATCTGTGGTCCGGTGTCGGATCTGCTCATAGGTCCTGTCCAGTTGGCCAATACGATTAACAGTGCTCACAAGTTCACCTCACAATGCTGCCCACTTTTCATGACTGTGGCGACCCCTTGGTCAAGATGTGATGGTGGAGTCTGAGGGCATCCACTATAGCATCATTGTCTGCTGAAGAAAATGGTGGATGTCTCTGTCGGTACATCGTTCCTGCAAGACAAGAGGGAAACACATTACAGGACCAGATACGTGGGATGTCCACTATGTACATACCCTACACACCCATAATAGCCTGCACTATCCACTGCTCCCTCACACAGCATACCCCACAGTCTGGCAACACACGTGTGTGGCTATCACCAAGATGGTAGCAATACTGGGTAATGTCCCTATGTGCCATGACAGACTCTGCCCTATGGGCAAATCTGCACCAATATGTTATATGGCCACTGTTGGACAAATAGCAGTGTGCTATTACAACTATATGAGGACAGTCCAGTAACACCAGTGTGATATAATGACAGACAGCAATGAACAACTGCTGCAGTATATGTTCCCTGTAGGCATCATACCCATCAACTACACAAATGTTTGCAGAATGTTACCATGTTTGCCTCACAGATGTGGTCCTTTTTGAACAAACTTGTGGATGTCTGACAAATGGTCGTCAAATCATTGACGACAGCTGTCAGAACATTAAAACAGAATCAATCACCGGTCAGACCCCTTGGAAAACACTTGTACTACAGCAATATCTGTCAGTCTATTCACATTCTTACTTTGTACGGCCAACATTTATACTCTGTCACTGAGTTTGGGCCTTTGTACCCTCCCTAATTATGGCTTTGTCCTGATTTCTAACTGAAAGGGGATGAGAGGTATGTTAGGCATAGCTCTCAACTGGACAGGTACGAATGTCCATGACACAGTGAATTAGCCAAAGTGCATCAGGAACATTCAGGGACACTTTTACAGTGTTAGTACTATTTGTGTGTGACATTGACAGCAGTGGTCAATCGTTTGATGTTACAGGAGTGTACACCCTTACCTAGTGTCACTATGTCTTACCTGCAAATCCACTCTACTACAACAGCTGAACACAGTAGGAGGGATTGACAGGGACAGAGCAGAGATGTGATTCAAAGCAGGGACAGCTGACAGGCATGGCTGTAGGTGTTGGACAGCAGAGTATCAATGGCATGTCAATATCATACATCTAATACAAGCCTACTGTTTTACTCTCTATTCCCCACAACTCCATCCTCCCATCTGCATCCTGTTTTATGGGGAAATCTAGTACATAACTGGTAGGGTGATGTATTCCTTTCCTTGAAGCATTCCTCTGCAAATGCTGTGCACATACGTTGTCTGTGTGAGTAAAACTACATACAGACCTGTTCCCCATAAGCAGCTGCTTGCCTTTTGTAGGTAATGCTCAATAACAGGTAACTGCCTCTGCACCAATCTGTGTCTCAGAACTGTTAACTGCATGCAAAACAGTTGAACTGCACTATCACTGGCCAACATGGCACCACAGTGCAAAATATAAGGCCTTCAAGTAGGCCTTGGCCACTTTCTTAGTTTCTGAAATGGACATTAATGAGGTGTGGAGACTATAGCATCATAGAGGGCAAGCACAAATACTTTCCACTGTAGAGATGTATGAAGTATGTGCACAGTTCTGCCTCATATGTTTGGACAGTGTCCCATGACATTTTGATCCTCTGGCAGTTCACTAGCACACAATGTGGATTGAGATCAGTAAGGGGAGACAGAATGCAAGTGTCACACTTCATATCCATCAGCATATACATGCTAATGAGGTAGCTGACATTTATATACTTACTATCTTTGTAGGGGGAAACTGTGAAACATGTCCTTATCTCTGGGCCTTTGCCCCCTTATGTATGGATGTGTCCAGATCACCCATTGTAGGGGGTTAGGAGGTATGTTTGGTCTGTAGAGGGTACCTTAACAAATAGCTGTGTAAGCTTCTACAGGCTAGGATGCAGATGAGGAAGTGTGAACACTTTGGAGGCCAGCAAGCTGTATGTGTAAAGTACAGTTTTGTACCTACCATAAATGTAGATGTTCGAGTGTACACCCTGCTGCAGTCATCACACTTGGATTATCCTGTCATCAGGCGGTCTCGCAGTCGGCCGGAATTCCAAAGTCTTGGTCCGGCGTCGGTTGCTGTCGCTTCTTCCCTGACGTCAGTGCGCCAGGGGTATATATAATGCACCCAACGCCATTTTCTTCAGTTTTTCTTGCCCCAGATGTCATGTGCCCCCAAAAAGGTGGTTAGTAATTAGTATCAAATTAAGTAAATTTTGCACAAACACAAAATCCCTCCAGCTATAAGCAAATACATCAGGAAGGTATTGTAGAGATTTAGCCAGTTAGATCAGAGGGGATGGAGGGAGGGTAACCTGGACTGCAGCAGGGTGCACTCTCGAACATCTACATTTATGGTAGGTACAAAACTGTACTATGTTCATCGTGTTACCCTGCTGCAGTCATCATCACACTTGGGTAGAATCCCAAAGCTAAGGATGGGTGGAGGAGTCAGAGGGTTAGAGGAGGCTAGAAGGCCCTGCAGAACTGCAGTGGCGAAGCCAGCCCTAGTCTTAAGAGTAAAGTGGTAAGTGATGGTGTTTGGTAAAGGTGTGTACTGAACCTCAACTTGCAACTTCCAAAATCTCTTTAGTTGGAACCTCCCTGAGGAAGGCTGTAGATGTAGCTGTTGCCCTGGTAGAGTGGGGCCTAATGGTAGCAGAAACTGGTTTTCCATAATGGGTATAGCAAAAGCGAATGCAATGTCCTATCCATTTGGAAATGTTTTGTTTTGATATAGCCTTCCCTTGTGAAGCTGTAGCATAGGATACAAAGAGCTGGTCAGATTTTCTGAAAGCCTTAGTTTTATCCAAGTAGTAACGAAGTTGCCTGTGAATGTCCAAGGAATGCAGGAGTCTTTCTCCTTTGTTCTGTGGATTTGGGAAGAAGGTGGGTAAGTGGATGGTTTGATTTAAAGCCACACTGGAAACCACCTTAAGCATGAAGGAAGGATTAGTTCGTAGAGAAACTCTGTCTTGATGGAAAATGAGGAAAGGTTCCACTGCCATTAGTGCCTGCAGCTCTGAGACTCTTCTAGCTGAAGTTATTGCTAGCAGCAGGGCAGTCTTCCATGATAGGAACTGTAGATCTGCAGAGAAAGCTGGTTCAAAGGGAGGTAGCGTAAGTTTTTCCAGAAAAAAATTGAGGTCCCATGTTGATGTAGGTGCTTCTCCTGGGGGGCCTAATGTTTTTTGCCCCTCTGTGGAACTGCCTTAGAAGTGGATGCGAAAATAAGGGTGGATCCGTGTTGTAGTGGGCTGAAATAGCTGATGCACGTATTTTAATGGAAGAAAAAGAAAGTCCTTTGTGCAACATCTCAGTTAAATACTGTAGAATGTGAGGCATGTGAGGCTGAAGTGTGTTTTGGCCTTTAGCTTGGTTCCAGGCACAAAACCTTTTCCATTTGCCCGAATAGGCCTTCCTGGTGCTGGGCCTCCTAGCTTCCAGAATAACATCCATAACTGCTTGGGAAAGAGGAGCTGGCTGGATGCTTAGGTGATTTGCCATGTAGCCAGATTTAAGGTTTTGAGCTGGCTGTGAAGAATCTGATTGTTTTGCTGTGTGAGCAAATGGGTAATTTGTGGTAAAATCCAAGGTGGGCCCTGGGCTATATTCCTCAATAGTGGGTACCAGTGCTGGCGTGGCCAGTCTGGGGCTACGAGTATCAGTCGTGGTCTCTCCTTTCTGACTTTCAGAAGCACCTTTGTGTGGAGAGGCAATGGAGGGAAGGCATATACTGTCAGGTTTTTCCAACTGAAAGAGTGCGTCCACTTTCCAAGCTTGATGGTGAAGTGTCCTTGTACAAAATTTTGTTAGTTGATAGTTTTGAGGACTGGCAAACAGGTCTTTGTCTGGAAGGCCCCATTTTTGAGTTATCATTGCAAATACTTGTGGATCCAGTTTCCACTCGTGGGGATCCATGATGTTTCTGCTGAGGTTGTCTGCCAATGTGTTCTTTCCTGGCAAGAATTGAGCTTGTAACTGAACTTGGTAAGCCAGAGCTGTGTTCCACAAGGTCATTGCTTGCCTGCATAGAGGGTAGGAGTGTGAACCCCCTTGTTTGTTTATGTACCACATTACTGTGGTGTTGTCCGTCCTTATTGTAAGTTGTCCTGGATGCAATAGATTCTTGAACACTGTCAGAGCATTCTATACAGCTAGCATCTCTTTTTGATTGATGTGCAGATTCCTTTGATCTGCAGTCAATACGCCTTGAACGCACTGTCCTGCCATGTGTGCCCCCCAGGTGTAGTCCGATGCATCTGTTGTCATAGTTTGCCTGGCTGGGGGTAAGGTGAAAGGCTGACCCTTGTTGAGGTGACATGCCTGTGACCACCATAGAAACTCCTGTTGTAGGCAGGGAATGAGAGATATCATTGTGTCCAAGCTGTGGCTGTGTTGAGATTATACGCTTTTTAGGTACCACTGTAAATTCCTCATATGCAGCTTTGCAAATGGTATTAGTAGTATGCAAGATGCCATGAAGCCGAAGGCCTGCAGAATTTTTCTTGCAGGCAGTTGGGTCTTTGTTGCCATTGTTTTGAAATATTGAGTCAGTTGTAGTTGTTTGTCTGGCGTCAGATAAGCCTTCTGGGCCGTTGTATTCAAGCTGGCACCCAGGAATGTCACATTTTGTGAGGGTACTAGTTTTGATTTCTTTTTGTTTAGTGTGTACCCCAGGCAACTTAGAAGATGTTTTACAAAAGCCAGATGTTGTAAGAGGATGTCCTTGCTTTCTGCTTGGATGAGGCAGTCGTTCAGGTATAGGTATATTTGAATTCCTCTTTGTCTGCAGTATGCAAATTACTGGTGCCAGGCATTTTGTGAAGACCCTGGGCGCAGTAGATAAGCCAAAGGGCAGTGCAGAGAATTGGTAATGGGTTGAACCTGCAATGAAACGGAGGTATCTTCTGCAACTTTGTCTGATAGGGACATGCAGGTATGCCTCCTTGAGGTCCAATGTTACTAGCCATGCTTTGTTGCCCAACATGGGAAGAAGCTGCTGTAGAGTTAGCATCTTGAATTTGGGTACTTGTAAGAAGATGTTTAGAATTGAAAGGTCCAGAATTGGTCTCCAGGCATTGTCCTTTCTGGGAACTAGAAAGAGTCTTGAGTAAAATCCTTGGCCTTGCTCTCGAGTAGGTACCAGATGAATGGCTCTCATGTCCATGCTGTAATTTGTTTTTGTGCCTCTGCCCATTGATTTTGTGGCAGGTTTGGAATTCCTCTTTTCAATGGCAAGGTGTGAAAATGGAATCTGTATTCTCGTGGAATTATGTCTAGGACCCATTTGTCCTTTGTGACAATATGCCAGTTGTCTGAAAAAAGTGCGAGTTTTCCTCCCAAGGGGGCTGCCAAGAGAGTGTTGCTTGGCCAGATGAGGTGCAAGTCATTGAGTTTGCCTTCTGGTAGTTTGGGACCTGTCTTCTCCTCCCTTCTGTGTTGCAGTGCCCCATTGGCGAGGTTTGTACTGGGCTTGTGGCTGTCCTCTGCCTCTTGGACGTCTGTATTTACCCCCTCTGTGGTCTGTCAGTAGCTGGAAAGGACCAATTTTTTGTTGGCCAATTTCTGCTGAAGCAATGGGGCTGTACCTGTAGGAAACTTTGACTGTCTGCATAGATTTATGCCTTATCCTCCATTTTCTTTAAAACTTTTTCTGCTTTAACTCCAAAAAGAACATCCTGCTGTAAGGGAGCATCTAGAAGCTTTGCTTTAACATGATTAGGCAGAGTTTGTTCCTTTAACCAAGCATGCCTACGTATAACAGACCCAGTGACAGCTGCTCTGCAGGAAGCATTCAAAGAATCAAACCCACATTGTAAAGTATGTTTGCCCACCTGTTCAGTTGCATGCAACAGATCCTGCATTTCTTTCAATTCAGACTGTTGAGGGAGTGTGCTCATTCTTTGTTTTAACTGA